>NW_005842197.1:1261637-1280210 GCF_000455745.1 Alligator sinensis
TCCAGGCGACAAGGCTGGAAGACCTGGGAGGACTAAGTCTGGAGAAGAGAAGGTGGAGGTGGGATTTGAGAGCAGTTTGGAGGGCAATTAGAGACGAGGCGGGTAGACGAGGCAGGGGGAAGGACTAGGAGCAATGGTGTTAAACAAACCAAGCCCTGGCAGGGATGAGAAATCAGGAACCCCGGACCCTCCAGCTCCTGGTCAGCCTACCTTAGGATGTCTTCTCTGCCCAAGACAGAGGCCTCGTGCTAGGACATGGCCTCATGCTGGTGCATGGCTCTTTCAAGCTACCCAAGCCCACGCACCCGGCTCCAGAGGCCCCCAGTTTGCTGCCTCGTGCTGGCCGACACGGCTCGACCGCAATTATGCCTGGGGCCCTACCCGATAGCCAGCCCAGCTCCTTGGCCGCGTCGCTCCACCTGCCTCCGCCAAACCGTGAATTGTCCAGACGCCCTCCATCTCCTCCCCACGCCTCCAGGGACAGACAGCAAGCCCTGGCCCGTGTAACAGGAGTTCAGGCTCTGCACCAGACCAGAGCCGAATGAGACCTTGCATCGGGGAGGGCACCGGAGCCGCAACCCATCCCGCCCTGTGCTAGGTACCTTTCAACCGCTCTCCCGCGAGGTCAAGACCAACCGGTGGCCCACGGCTGCCCCAGGACCATGCCACGGCGACGCCTCTGCATCCTGGAGCAGACGGGCGGTTGTGGCTTCTCCCCTCGCTGCATCCTTTCTTGCAACTCCCCTCCCTCCGGACTAGTCTCTGCAGCCCCCCTGGTCCGGCATCATCTCTGCCTGCTGTTTGCCAGGCTGGAGGACTGCCAGGACTGCAGGGAACAGTCCTGTCTCAGCACAGTTGCAGAGAGAAAGCAGAATCCAGTAGGGCGCTGTCCCCTGTCGCCCGGCCTTAAGATGCATTTATTTAGACCACGTACATCTCCGCAGGATCCAGGTCCATTACAGAGATTAAAATGAACTATTGCCAGCAACTGGCATAGATCAAACCCACAGCCTCTCCCTCCGCCCACGAAGCCTGGCTTTCAGCCCAACGCGGAGGAAAGCACGTGGCAAAAGGCAGAACCGGAGAGGGCAGCTGGGTCCCGGCTCATGCTACCCTGCACCCAGGCTTCCCAGAGCAGCTGAGGACAAATCCTGGCATCCCAGGGTATCATTAACCAGCACGACAGCAACCTTGGGCTCAGGGCGGATGCAAAGGACTGCACTGAAAATGCCACGGCTGCACCATCGAAGCTCCCTGCAAACATTTTGCCAATGCATTTTGATTTTTTTCCCCCCACTCCCATCAGGAAAAGCTTGAAAAACCTCTCAGCCCAGGCAGCTGGGCTTCTCACGGGAATCCCAGCCTGGCACCAGGCCTAGGTAAGAGGGGGCATCGGCCCCCAAACAGCATTGCCCACAGGAAGACAACAGCTGACTTTGGTTGCACAATGTTTGGAGGCCGGGTCAAACTGAAGCAATATTATTGCACCATTTCTGAGTGTTTCCTCCTGCAAAGAGCTTGGACGTTTCAACTGGTTTGCCCCAATTCAGGGAGGATAAAAACTATCAGGATTCCCTGCAGGATGCAAACTCCTCTTTGAACCAACTCTAAGGAAGCCACCGACCCTGGGCGGGCAGTTCTTGGACTGGAGAAGAGCAGCGCTCCATCCCCGTGCCCTCAGTCACCCCCTCCTGCTATGCCCACCTTCCCCATGCCCTTTCTGACCCCAGCTGCACTTCTTACTGTATTTACGGTGCACAGGGTGCTTTCCAAGCCTTTGAACCCCACCTTGGGGAACTCCTCCATCTTCTGCTAAACTGCAGCCCAGAAACATCCTGGGGGACTCCCCAGCCAGAGGACGGGAAGTCCTCAGTATGACACGGGCTGCATAGGACAGCACTGGAAGTGACCCCCTCCAGCAAGCATCTTCGTAGCAGCCACCATTGTGACCCTGCCATTTCCATCTCGTCGTCCGAGCAAACGGGGGACCAGCCTTGGACCCGTTTGAACACGTGCCACTCTGCCCCCGGCCACCTCAAAGCCAGCCTATGCGTGCCCCCGGAGAAGAGCAAGGGTGAGGGGCAGTTGCCATGCTCCCCCAGAGCCCACAACTCCCTCATCGTTTTGCAAGTGAAAAGTTTTGGAACAAAGCTCTTTTGTCAAAAAAACCCTGGCCGGCCTGCCTGCCTCTGCCAAGAGCCTGGCAAACCCCATGTCTTCCCATGCTGTCTGGCGTTCTCCCCCAAAATCGGACTGCTTCAACCCGCGGAGCACGGGATCGCATCAGCCACGATAAGGCCACGAAGGACTTGCAGCCTCTGGGTCAAAACAGCTCCTGCACCGCACGTGTTGGCAGGAAACAACTCGGCCAGCTCTTGACTCACTCTGTCCTTCGTCGGTCCTTGGCACCTCCAAAATGCTTGTCAAGCTCGCTCGAGCCGGGTTGGGACGGCGGGGCTCTTCCCAGTCTCAGACCCACCTCCCACAGCAGGACGAGCAGCGGTGGCATTTACCCACATGAGCCGTGGCATTTATTGCCTGAGCTGTTGCTCCAGGAGCCCGAATGACACGAGACAATGCACAACTTGAACAAACCACGTTAAGCAGATTCGGGGACCGGGATGGTTTGGATGGGGGGCAGTGCGACTAGCCGTGCCACCAGCCCAGCTGCCCAGTGATGTCTGGAGCCCCACTGCATTGCCCAGGTGCCAGGGGGAGGGAAGAAAGTGGCAGAGAAGTCCCTGGCTCCGCGCTCTCACCACTCGCCTGGACTTCCTGCCTCCTGCTCCGCGTCCTGGCAGCCGGCCGTGTCCCTGGGAGGGGCAGAGGGGCTGGAAGCACTTTCCCAGTGACTTGCAAGGGGGCTGGAGGCTTCAGGCAGCTTTGCATTTGAAAGCTTCCAGGGAGAGAAGAAAGAAAAGGGGGGAAAAAAGCCCTTTGGCAGGCCCCGAGCCTGGAGCAGAGTGCCTGGACCAGCTGACCGACGGTAGGAGGCTCAGAGCAGCAGGGCTGTCCTTCATCCTCATCCCTGGCCCTGACAGCTCCTGCCACGGGAACACCTAGGGAGCCGACTCCACGGTCCATGGGCATTCGGGGCTGGCATTTGAGTGGCAGGGCATTGCCCCCCTCCCCAATCCTCCACATCATGTCTCTGCACTGTCTCTGCACTACGCGCTTCCAAAGCTGATCTCAGCTCTCTCGGAGCCAACCCCCCTGCAATCTGCTTTCTTTTGCCTTGTTTATCTTTCTGGAAAGCACCCAGCCTCCCCCTCCCCTCTTGCCCCTGCCCACACCACAGGCACTGGTAAAAAATGACCGGCCACTACAACCCACCAGGACCCACCCAGACCTGGGGAGAGGGGCGAGCAGATCAGCGCACATGCAAGAGACATTAATATTCCATATTAATCTCGCCACCGTCGTACTTAATAGAGAAAGCAAAGCTCCTTTGGCCGGCTGGTAATAGCAACGCGCCGCACTTAATGGCATGCAGCGCATAAACTTGAAAGGGCCAGACTGCAGCAAGCCTGGCTCCCATCTCCATCCGGAGAGCGCGGGGAGTGCCAAGTGCTCGCACAGCGCTCGCTTCCGCAAAGATGCCGGGGCCGGGCTGAGCCAGGACCACACACGCCGTTCAAAGCGGGCGGCGTGGTGCAGTCTTGCCTCTCTTCTCCCACCCCCAAACCTCAAGGCAGGGCTATGAGAGCCTCACCCTCCCAAAACGGCCTCGTCAGGCAGATGGCACATACAGTCCTGAACCAAGCCGGGGTGCTTGGGGTGCAGCAACGCCGTGGCCTGCAGATCCACGCCAGAGCTCCAGGCAGGTTGCCAGGTCTACACGGCCCAGTGGCTTGGGTGCTGGGAGCCTGGCTAACCAGCCCTGCTTTCCAGCTTGCAAGCACGGCTGCTCCAGAGCTCTCCCGGTTTCTCTGCAAGGGGCTGTGCTGCGCCGTGCCGCGCCGCCCTGCCTTGGATCGGATCCGAGTGTCATTTGGAGGTCTCCCATCCAAGCTCTGAACTGCACTAATCCCTGCTTAGCAAACAAATGCCAATTAAGTGTCCCCTGAAACTGCGGGAGGGCAGGTCTACCAGAGCCACCTTTGTACTCAAGTCACAGCACCGGGGGCTCGCAAAGCAGCTAGAAGCCAACCCAGCCAGACGCGGAAACGCCGTGATGGGCAGAAGCAGCGGCATTGCCCCCGGGGGCTGGCGTCCTACCTCCCATTCCCACGCGTTGCTGGCACGGCAGGGAGGATATCTGCATCAGGAGATCTTTGCAGGTCTGACAGGTCCCCTCTGGTGTAAATGTCATGTTAACGCATGACAAGGCAGTCATTAACGTGCTCGGCCCACGTGCGTTCCGGTGGGATGATCCGTGCAGGCCTCCAGGCCTGGTCCCATCCCTTCCTCTTTGCAAGGGAATGAAAAACTAGTCCTCCGCAAGTCTCCTTGGCGGGGGACTGGGCCGGCACTCCCAGGGGGTCCCCGCTCCGGCTGCCGGGGCCTGTTTGCTTCTCAACAGAGAAATTTATGACATACAGTGGCGCGTCAATTATCCGGACTAATTGGGACCAAAACCTGTTCATAAAAGCAAACTGCTCGGTTAATGAAACACTTATTAAGCCAACGCACTCCAAAGCCAGACTGCAATCTCATCCCCCCTTTTATTTTCCCCTCCATTTGTTGGTTATTCTGATTTTTCCCGTGAGTCCTTAAGGCCGTTCCCTTTCTGCAGGTCGTTAGTGCTCTCCCTCGTTCCCTGGATCGCAGGCGGTGGCTTGGCCAGTGTTGAGATCACTGGACAGCTCAGATAACTGATGCTCGATCACATTTCTTCGGTCCAAGGCATCTTAATGTTTTGTCCTTCCCCCAGCCCAGCCCTGCAAAATCAGAACCGGCACAGCTCTCCTGCTAGGATAATGGGAGCAAAGCTTTAATGAGCAAGGCCCGGCTTTTGTAAGATGCCTGCTGCCGCTATCATAGAAGAACCATCGAACGTGCAGTGCTTTGCCCATCAGTGACCCCATACTAAATCGGCTGTGCAGCCCGACCACAAACAACCTTGCAACAAAAATCGAGCGTCCACACACATGGGACAGACTGGGGTAGTGGCTTGGAATATTTCTGGGTTAACTCTTTACAATAAATGCCTCAGTTTCTCTGACTTTTCAGCACGTTGTGATGCCCTGGGAGGGAATGGGTTAATGCTGCCCTGAATTAGCCCTGGGGGTGAAGGTGGAGCGATGCCAGGTCTCAGCTACTAGAGAAGGGGCCGTGGAGAATACAATGGGTTAACTGCAGACAGAGGGAGAAGTCACACATTACACTTAGACCACGCTAAGGGCATTCAAAACCTGAGCGTCCCCATGTCAAGGCTCATTAACTCATGCTAAGTGCCTCCAGAGCATCTTAAAAAGTGATGCCACTTCAGGCGAGGGTTTACTCCGGGCTGTGCTACCCAGCTCATGTTAGGGTAACTTCAGTTTGCTCCGTGGAAAGAAAATGAGCAATTTTCAGTCCTCCCGCATCCCAGGATGCACTGCTTCCAGCACCCTACCCCCTCCCCCAAGAGCAGGGGGGAACCCAGGCATCCTGACTCCTAGACTCCTAGTCAGAGCTGTGCAGACTGGGGCAGATGGCAGCTCTCTGAAGTGACCGCAGGGAGCTGGGAAGGGTCAGGAGCTCAAAGGCCAGGCCTTTGAGTCCAAGGAGCCAGGGGCTCAGCCGCTAGAGATGCTGTGTCCCCCAGGAGAGCACAGAGTGACCACGGGGAGGCAGGAAGAGCCTGATAGGCCATCTGTGCCACCACACTACCTATAGCCGTGTGTCTTCTGCACTGCACTGAGGACAGCACGCACCGTGGCGAGGAATGACCGATGCATTAGCCCGAGCTTTGAAGCGGGTTTGGACGAACAAAAGCAAAGACCCAAACATCTGAGACGCTTCCTCGGCCTTTCCGAACGAGTCGGAGCAGTAAAGCAAGCAAGGACCTGACCAGCCCGGCAGCCCAGCCCAGCCCGGCACCACCGCAGCAGGCCAAGGACCAGAGCTCAGCGTTGGAAACCCCAGGTCATTGCACTCAGTGCCTTTCCCCTGGACGGCTGTGGGGAGCCACGGAGAAGCCTGCCACGCTAACTGCGCTGGAGGCAGACCCGCGCGGCACAGGGCACGACCGGGCTGCAACGGTGTCTGCAGAAGGCTGCAAACCCCCCGGGACTTTCAGCTGCTTGGTGCGGGACGGACTGTAAGGACGCAGGCGATAAAAACCCACACTTCTGTCCTCTGCCTCCTGCCTTCCCATCTGCCCCCGCCTTCCTGCCCTCCTTGAACGGAGGCACTGCCCTCCACCACTTCCGCCCCCTTGCATTTTCAAGTTCACCCTGCGACTGCCACGGCTTGATCATGCTCAGAGCTCTGCCTTCGGGAAGGCGCCCAGTGATTACAAAGGTATTAATTAGAGAGCAAAGTGCTTTCAAAGGCTCTGTGGAGAGGGGATCAGCGACCCTGCAAGCTGGCAGCCATGGGCGGCTTTCTCCTTGACATTTAAATGAGTCCTCCTCTGCAGCTTTATTTTTAATGCTGATTTCCCTGCAAAGTCACCTGCTACTCACTTCCATGCTCTTAAATGCATGGACCTCGGGGCAGACCCTGCCTTTTGGATCTGCGGCTGGGCCCCCTTTCCTCCGCCACGCTTCGACCGGCAGCTGGTCCGGAGACCGCTCCCCATCCTCAGACCTGGCCTGAAGCCCCGATGCTCCCATCACACGTAGGTTTGGTTGCAGCTGGGGATGAGGCCTCTCCCTTGGATCTGTCACGCCTCTTCATCCCTTGGTTTCTCTGCAACATTTCCAGGGCTGCCCGACAGCCTCTCACTGATGTGAGACCCCCGGCCCGTGGCCTGACACCCACCGGATCAGCACCGAGAGCTCCACACCATCCTCCATGCCAGCACGCTGCATGAAGCTCTTCGGGGTCCTAGTTCAGACTTTGCACGGGCCTCTAGTCTAAAGCATGCTTGCTCTTTATTTACGGGGAGCCGAACTGCACAGATCTGGACAGATGTAAATCCTGAACGCGTTTCCCCAGCCCAGCTTCCCCGCCACCCTCGCACAGTCGCTCTGAGCTGGGTGCAGGTGCTCCTGAAGCTTGTGATTTTGTCTTCTCGCACAAGGCACACACGCTAGGAAAGCCTGGTCCTGACCCTGCTCCTGGCATCCGATCAAGCGAGCATCAGTCTCACAAAAGCTTGTGTTCTACTTTGGTTAGTCTATAAGGTGCAAACCGACCATCCCCTCTCCTTCCCAAAGGCTTCTGCGTCCCTTTCCATGGCTTCTCCTTGCAAAACCTTCCTGCATGTTCTGTTCTTGGGCATCAACAGTCAAGCAATTCAAACTGGTTGATCCACAAACTCCCCAGTCTCAGAGGGTCGTGGCAGGGCTTTCTCAGCAATGCTGGGACTGTTCATAGATCATTAGGGGCTGGAAGGGCTCTTGTAGATCATCGGGTCCAGCCCCCTGCACCAGGCAGGAAGAGACAAGTGGGGTCAAGTGACCGTGGCAAGGTGACTGTCCAGTCTCCTCTTGAATGTGTCCAGGGTAGGCGATTGCACCATCCCTGGAGGGAGCTTATTCCCTGATTGCCAAGGAGTTAAGCCTGAAGCGGCCTTCCACTTTATATCCACTGCTCCTGGTCTTCCCCAGGGCTGTGCAGAGACCCCAAGGCAGGGGCTGCCTGCGTCACGGGTCCCCTGGACGTCCACGTCCCCCAGGCGCGCAGGCTCATTAACGAGCTGTACCAGATGCATGTTTGCGTGAGCCAATTAAGCTTGCTGAGTGCCTCCTCCTCCACCTGTGAGCACAAGCAACTCCACCCAGCCCCGAGAAAACCTTTCCATCCCTTCCTCGCTCTGCACACCTGTCCGACGCCGTGGCTGGAGACCACAACGTGGCCCTGTACCTCCCTTCCCACGCTCCTCCTGCCGCGTTTGCATTC
The DNA here is from genome assembly GCF_000455745.1 of Alligator sinensis. Taxonomy (NCBI): domain Eukaryota; kingdom Metazoa; phylum Chordata; order Crocodylia; family Alligatoridae; genus Alligator; species Alligator sinensis. The sequence continues at coordinate 1,269,630 of NW_005842197.1, forward strand.
CTGGACCCTCCTGTTAGCTGCCCCGGCTCATTGCCTTGCTGGCTTGGCAGAGCCGTGGCAAGAAGTGATTTTTTTCCCCCCTGAAATTTAGCTGCTTTAATGAGCATCATTTTACCCTGTTTTGCAACAGCCGCAAATCCACCTGCGCTGCCAATGATGCTGGCAGAGCTTTCCGGACCGGCAGAGCTGGGCTCGGGGCGTCCCGTTTAACTGCTCCGGAGGCCAAAGGTGTGAAAAGTGTCACCGGTGCTTACGTGCGGGGAGAGGGGGAGTGCGAGCCGCTCGCGGGTGGAGGGGGGGTGGGAGCCGCTCGCGGACTTATGAAAAGACCTGCAGCCGGCCCGGGATCAGGTGCTTGTGATCGCAGGCGGATTTGCAGCAAAGGCCAGGCCTGGGGGACACGGACGTCCTGGGGACCCATCTCTATGTTCATGCAGAGATGTTATAAGGTGCGAATTGCTGCACCAGCCCTTCCATATCCTCACCCAGGAGGCAGGAGTGCAACATCGCAGCACCGGGCCCTAAGAAAGCTCCATCTGAGTTGCATTGCCCACGTGTTGCAACACGGGTCACCAAGCCATCGCTGCCCGGTGTGGCGGGCCAGTAGTGCCTCCCTGGGGTGCCTCCCGTCCGGCCGACCCCTTCCCTGGAGCCCCCCCGCTAGCCTGGGGGTCCCGCTGCCACCATCCAAGGCTCTGGACTCACTTCTGGCTCTGCGCACCTTGGAGAACACAGGCCTGATCGTCCAATGGGTGCTAGACCCAATACAGGCACTTGGGGCACTTCCCCAAGTCAGGGGCTGATTAGGAAGCCTCCCTTAGTCCACCGACCTAAGAGGCCTCCTTGGCATAATTTAGTCCCACCCCTCAATAAGTCTCCACACCGGTCACAAAGGAGACCTTTATTGATGACAGGGGCAGGGCGGTAACAGGGTAAAAGGTAGAGCAATATCATAGAAATATTACAGGAATATCAAAGGAATCCCATGGAGCAAACCAGGGTGGCTGAGGTAGCCGTTTCAACACGCATCTGAGTTACTGAAGCTAAATATCTGATCGGATCTCGAGTAGGTTACTCACTCGCATCGTCCAGAGGTGCTTGTTGTTTCCTCTGGAGGCAGGGCACTCTTGCAGCATGCGGTGATGAGGAGAGAGCCAGGTTCAGATTCCCCTGGATGACCGCATGGATAATGGCTGCCCTTCTTCCTCGCCCAGGCCTTTTTATCACCTCTCTGACCTCAGCAGCCGGTCCAATCGAAGCTGCCAATACTGGCTACAAACCGTCCAATCTGCATGGCATCCCTGGCTACCTGGGCCCGCGCGCAGGGCCGGGTCTTCCCCCCCCTGCCCAGGTGACCAGAGCATCGCCTCCCAGGCGCCAGGCTTTTGTCTGCAGACAAGGAGCGAGATCCCCGCTGTGAGAGATTCAACAGCAGCCTCTCAGGCTGGCTGAGACAGATCTCTGGAGAGGGGCACCGACGGTGGCATTTCTGCCACACCCGGTGCCTTGATGATCTGCGCTCTCCCTGTGCCACGGTGCCCAGCTCATGGCCTGCGGCCTGATCGCAAAGCCCCCCGTGGAACGGGTCCCCAACCAAATTGAACGAGACCCTCCGCCACCCTCCGTCGTCCTTGTCACGCAGGCCGTCCCCTGCGGTAGCATCCAAACGCAGGGCTGCTAAGACCATCTGCTGATAAAGGCAGAGCCGGTCTCTAATCCCAAGATAGAGACCACTGCAGGAACCCAAAAAGAAGAAGTAAAGAGGTGCTGGGGCGGTGGGCAAGCAAGGGGCTGCAGCAATCCCCAGCGAGGGGCTGGAGAGGAAGAGCCTGCGCTTTGGGAAGTGGTGGAGGAGATGTTTGGATGTGCTGGCAAAGAAAAGCAAAGCATTAAAAATAGCTCCGGTGGAGGAGGAGGGAGGTGGGCCTGTGCCCAGGACGGGAGCATTGTGCATCCCGAGCAGAGGCGTATGCCTCTCCTGGTACGAGCGCACACACACACGAGTACACTACGGCTCCAAGTGCATTTATCTCTGCATGGAGATGCGTCCTGCGGCACGGCGCCCTGGGAACGCCATTGTAAGCACGCATTTAAGTAATCCAACGCCGAAATGCTAGGGTACGCGACTCATGATTAAGGAGGGTTTCTTTCGTGCCATGCTGGCAACGTGCCTGCAGTTAGCAAGCCTGCGAATCCGCCTGCGATCACAAGCACCTGATCCCGGGCCGGCTGCAGGTCTTTTCATAAGTCTGCGAGCGGCTCGCACTCCCCCTCTCCCCGCACGTAAGCACCGGTGACACTTTTCACACCTTTGGCCTCCGGAGCAGTTAAACGGGACGCCCCAAGCCCGACTCTGCTGGTCCGGAAAGCTCTGCCAGCGTCATTGGCAGAGCAGGTGGATTCGTGGCTATTGCAAAACAGGGCAAAATGATGCTCATTAAAGCAGCTCAATTTCAGGGGGGAAAAAATCACTTCTCGCCACAGCTCTGCCAAGCTAGCAAGGCAATGAGCCGGGGCAGCTAACAGGAGCGTCCAGGAATGCAAACGCGGCAGGAGGAGCGTGGGAAGGGAGGCACAGGGCCACGTTGCGATCTCCAGCCATGGCGTCGGACAGGTGTGCAGAGCGAGGAAGGGATGGAAAGGTTTTCTCAGGGCTGGGTGCAGTTGCACGTGCTCGCAGGTGGAGGAGGAGGAGGAACTCCAGCAGGCTTAATTGGCTCGCGCAAACATGCACCCATTACAGCTCGTTAACAAGCCTGCGCGCCTGGGGGGACGTGGACGTCCAGGGGACCCGTGACGCTGGCAGCCCCTGCCTCGGTGACTCCTGCCCCCATCACTCACACCCTGGGCTTCCCCCTTCAAAGCCCAGACGTCTCCGATCCCTGCCTGCTTTCAACAGAGGCGTCCCAGCAGTCACTTGGCCAAGAGAAGGTGCAGATACAAGCCAGGCTGAGGCCTCTCCAACTCAGCTCCCTTTGGGGCTGGATTCCCCTAAAGTTTCATTTGAAAGCGCAGACCCATCCTGCTCTGAAGCCTCTACCCTATTCCAGAAACGCGGCGTTTGCAGCGCGGCTCATCACCCAGGCGCGCGCTCCGGCAGCCGAGGTCTCTGCAGCAACAGAGGATGTTGCCCGGAAAGGTCAGCACGCTTCCCGGGCCCTGCTGAAGACAGACATGCACGTTGCTGCTGTCACCCCCCTTCCCCTTCCCCTCCTTTGCAGCTGCTGCGTGGCCTCCTCTACCCCAGCCCCAGCTGGAGGACGGCATTTCGTTGCACGCCCTTTGTGCCTGCGACATGGAGAGCATGCCGATCCGCCGTGCCTCTTCCAGCCTGGAAGCTTTTTGGGATAGGGACTCAGGGTGCCCCGGGCAGGCCACGATGCCTGCAGGGTGGTCTGCAATGCCAGGCACCGCGTCCCCTCCTCCATCCCTGCCTGGAGGTCTCATCTCTTTATCTGCATAAGTGACTGGCAGCTTGTTAGCGGCTGATGGGGAAACCATGGGGTGGAAGAGAGAAAGCCAAGAGGGAACGGGGAAGGGCGGGTGACGGCAGCAGACGTGCATGTTGGTACCTCGTCAGAGAGGAGCCGAGATGAGACGGGCACCGCGCTCAGGCCTGAGATCCGCCCTACAATTTGGTACCCCCAACCAATGGGAAAGGCCCATCACCTCGCCCAAATTTTGGAGCCCGTCCCTTGGGGCCAGACTCTGATCTCTCAGTTGCACCACTGCCCATCTGGAACCGCTCCCCATTTGGACGGGGTAATGCCAAGCAGAACCGGCAGCCCCATTGCCCTCCAGCTTTACTCAGCCCATTGCTAACCCCACTGGACGGAGAGGGACGAAGCCACATGCTTTAGCTCATGGGCGAGCTGCCTGCCAGGCCACGACGCCAGAGGCAGCTGGACCCTGCTCCGATGTCTCCCGGCAGGGCTGAAACGCTGCTTTTCATCTTCACCCCAGCTACGGATGCAGCAACCCTGCCTGAGCAGTTATGAGAGGGTCTCCCTGGCTCTGTACCTGGGCACCATCCTCACCGCCGGCTCTCCCTAGGCCCCGGGAGCCCTTTCCACCCATGCGCGGAGAGCTCGCTGCCCCACGGCACCATTACGACTGCATCCTTTCCAGCCTGCATGGACACAACACAGCCCAGAGCACAGCTGTTGCCTCCTTCCTTCTCTGGTGCCAGCCTCCTATTTGCAACCGAGCCCTTCGCGCTCTCCCCCACACAGCCCCTTGGCTGCAAGGCCTAGAGAAAAAACTCAGCAATAATGAAGCTGCGGGGGGCAAAAGGGCTCTAACTTCCCATCACGCTGGTCCCCTGCCCTCCCCCAGCCACTACCTCCCGGGATAAGCTCTTGGGGAGAGGGGACTTTGCGCTCTCTCTGTGCAGCCCCGAGCACCGAGCAGCCCTGATGCACATCTGCAAGGTCCCTTCCACCCCCTTACCACTATGCAGTTATGAATAACAAGGTGTGCTGGAGCTCCCGCAACCCAAGAGACAGCTGAGACCGAGGGGTAGCTCAGCAGAGAAGCCAGGATGTGTTGCCCATGCTACGCCCTCTTTCCGGGCTTCGGTGCACCAGGAAAGCTCCTCGCTGCTGCCAGGGGAAGCACAGAGACCACAGCAAAGTCCGAGGCAGGACGAGTCGGACAAACCTGGATTAAACGCCCCCCCGGGGCCTTTTCTATGCAGGGCTCCCAAAAGCAAGGAGCTGAGAGCTGCCAGACCAGAGTAACGAGAGCCTTTCACCCCCTGCTATTCCTGCACCCCCGCGGCCTCCGAATCCTGCCCCTTGCTGAGCCAGCTCTGAGCAGCCCAGGTGCACCCGGTGCTGCCCACAGCCAGTAGAGTACAAAAGCCAGGGCTGCCAGGACACAGAGGTGAAGGGACTCGCCCAAGGCCACCCAGAGGAGCAGCAGCAGAGACTGCTCTACACCACAGCCTTGTGCTCTGTCCACTAGGCCCCACCGCCTCTCACGGGACCTGATCATTCCCACTGCAGATGGCTGCCACATCGCAGCGACCGGGCTGGACGTCTTAGCCGGCCCGCTGCAAACCCTCGGGTGCTGCCCTCGAGCTAGAGAAGGACGTTGCCTGTCTGGAGGTCTTCGGTCCCATCCAGCAGGGCGTGGAGATGCCCAGGACACGCCGTGGCTGGTGCATGGCACTCGTGGACCAGCGACTTCTGCCAGGTCTGGCCTGGATGAGGAGACAGAGACTGGGCAGGGTGAGGAAAGCCCAACACGGCCCCCTCCACCAGCCTTGCCTGGACAAGATACACAGCTGGGGACTCCTCCATCCACCGGGACCCCGGCCACAGACGGCTCCGCACCATCGGGGACGTGGCGGGCAGCTCTGTGGCCTAGTGGGGTTGGAGGAGGTGGAAGATAAAGGGATCATCACAGGCTCTCCCTCTGCTAAAGGAGGGGGTGCAAGAACAAGGGAAACTGAGGCACAAAGCAACCCCACCCCCCCAACACAAGCACAGCCCAAGGAGTTTCAAGTGCTCCCCTGTCTGATCTCCGTGCTCTCACTGTGCTGTGTGTGTGTTGCCGGCACTGGCAGGCCTTATTTCTAACCGCATAAACCGGGTCTGAAGCCTTGCCAGAGCGCGCCAATTAGGTGCTCAGACGCTGCCATCAGCAGAAGGTCAGGCCCCGAGCGCTCATCTCTCAGAGCTCGGAGCCTGGCTTCCCACTTCAATCAGGTTTCGGGAGAGCGGGTTTGCAAGGGAGCACAGCCTTTTGCTTTGCCGTGCGCCGCGGCCTAGCTTAGCACAGAGCAAAAAAAACCAGGGGATTCTGCGATGGAAAGCAAGCAACAGCAGCTTCCCAAACGTCCCGAGCCGTTTTGATGTCGACAATCCCCTTCCTACGGCACGCTGGCAGGAGACGGGCACAAAGCGCCAATTAAACAAAGAGGAGTTATGCTTTTCTTCTGCCGTGCATGGAGAAAGAGGAGGGGAGTGGGGGGGCTGGGAATTTAAAAAAGCCAACCCTAAAATGATCCGCTTTCAAAACAACTTGTCAAGCCAGCCTCCTCTCCTCTGGTCTCTCAGGCGGATGAAGAGTGAGCGAGAGGGGGTGTGCATGTGTGCACGCGGGTGGGTTTATTCTGGTGCCCGTGTCTCGGGGCGTCAATCACAGCCCATCAAAGGCGAAGGAAGCCGGCCTGTGTACAGAACCTCTTCTGGCCAAGCACAGCTCACCGGCTACTCACTACGTCTTCTCTTCTGCAGACTAAATCATCAGCCTCTCCTCCCAAGTCCTGTCCCCCGGCCCCCAACCATTTTCATGCCTTCTTCTGGGCTCTCTCCAATGTGTCTGCATCCTTTCTGCAGCGGGGAGCCCAAAACTGGACACGGGACTCCAGATGTGGCCTCCCCGGTGCTGAACGGAGGGGAAGAATCGCATCCCTCGATCTGCCGTAGTCATGAGTCCCAGCTCCGAACTGTTTCCCCCAACGCCTCTCTCTGGAGCTGCACCCGGCGGCGATTTAGCAGCATGCAGCATCCCCGCGGGAAAGCAAAGTCTTGCATCTCTCCTTGGTCTTAGCACATTCCCCATCCTCAAAGCCTCCGTAACAGACACCTTCTCCGGGGCAGGCACATCCACTGCGAACGCCAAGCACGGCACGTCTCTCCAGCCCTCGGTGCTCTCATCCCATGCAGACCCCACTGGAGCTATTCCTCCTAGTCCCCAGGGCATCCTGTGCGCTTATCTCTCCTCCTGCCCTGGGCTTCCCTACCGAGTTCAAGAGCAGCAGACGGCCCACATGCAGCTGTGTGCACACCGGTTTGTTAGCGCGTGACCACAGGCACGCACAGCGCCGCTTGCTTGCTTTGCTCGTGCCCCCCAGGTACCTGCGCGCCGTGTGCCCTGTGAGCGTGTAAGGTCGTGCGCGCACAGCAGGGCACGCGCTACCTCGCTATTACCAGGCTGCTCACGCATGCTGCCTCAGTAGCGCCGACTCTCCTTCAAGAGCTCTGAAGCTTTGGGTTTGAATGTTAAAAGATGCCGGCATAAAGAATTGCAACGTCTTTGTAAATGCAGGAGGAGGCAGGAGACACTCTTTGAGCCTCTTGACCTTGACAGCGTCCTCGTAATTATTAGCCTGTGTTTATTTGCCGTTAAACCCAAACTATTGAATAAACAGTGTCAAGTTGGTTTTCCTGAGCAGGTGATTATCCTCTCCGGCTCCTCTAATGAAAATTATCAGAGAGGCTGGTGACCTCGCACTACGCCCGCTAAATAATGCAAGAGGCTCCGGGATCAGACAGGGAAATCATAACCCTGCTTTATCTTATCGTGTCCGCGACAGCTCCAGGCTTGTTTTAAGTAGTGTTGGGCTGCGTCCGCCGAATGCCGTCTCCCACGTGAGGCCGGCTTGGAGGACTACCCAGCCAGGAGTGACTGTCGTTAGGTCTTGGGAGAGCCGGAGCAGCCGGGTTGGGAAGGGCTGCTCGGCCTCACCAGATGCAGAGCCGGGGGCTGCTCCGACACGAATGGCTTGGATAAAGGGTCTAGTGGTTAGTGTTGTGGGGACGGCTTCCAGGAACGTGTCTATCCAAGGAAAAAGCAGGCGTGCAGCTCCTCTACAGTACAGGAAGCTTCCAATCACAGACAATTAAGGTGGAAGTGAGATCAGGAGGTTGCATCCAAGCAGGATCAGCCCCGACTACATCATCCCAGCCAGGGCTTTGTCTACCCGTGGCTTCAACACCTCCAAGGATGGAGACTGCACCACCTCTCTGGGGAGCCTGGTCCAGTGCTTCACCACCCTCCTTGTGAGAAAGTTTTTCCTACTATCCAACCTCAACTTCTCTTGCTGCAGCTTGAGCCCATTGCTCCTTGTCCTGCCATCTGTCCCCACTGAGAACAGCCCAGCTCCATCCTCTTTGCAGCCCCTCTGCTGAAGGCGGCTATCAAATCCCCCCTCAATCTTTTCTGAAGACTACATAAGCCCAGTGCCCTCAGCCTCTCCTCACCAGTCCTGTCCCCCAGCCCCCCAACCATTTTCTGGCCTCTCTCCAATGTGTCCACACCCCTTCTGTAGTGGGGCCCACAGCTGGACACGGGACTCCAGATGTGGCCTCCCCAGTGCTGAATAGAGGGGAGAAATCACTGCCCTCCATCTGCTGGCAACGCTCCTACCAATGCAGCCCAGGATGCCGGTCGCCTTGTTTGCAGGAGAGACGCAAGGGTGGATCCTGCCTCCCTGGAGTGCAATGAGGCACGCAGGGTCACGGGATGCTCATCATCAGGCTGGCACGTAGAAGGGGATGGGAACATTGCTACAGGGTCTGGGTTGCCCAACCCTATAAGAGCGGGTTTAGTGGGAACAACTCGGTCGCAGGCCAGAGGACCCCCAGCAACACCCCCTCTGCAGACTCCAAGGCACCGTCTTTATGAGATGCAGCCTCCCCACTGCTTTCCCCACCAGCACCCGGCTTCAGCATCCTTGCCCACCAAGCGAGGCAGCTCTGCCAAGCCCAGGGTCCTCTGGAGAGACCATCACCTTCCCTGTATCCCAGCTAAGGAGTTCGCAGCTGCTCCCCATCACTGAATCAAGCCGGTCTCCCCAACCCCAGGCAGCCAGACACCCAGCCTCTCCCTCCGAGTCCCTCAGCCTTGCCACCCCTCAGAGACCAGACTGCAGGTCTGCAAGGGGGACTTGGCATAAACCCACCAGTTGCTCTCAGGTGGGACCAGCCCCCTGTGCAAAGGGCCAGCCCTGCTGTGACAGATCCCCAGAGAAATAAGAGGGTAATGAGTGAGGAGCAGCAAACAGCTACCAGGTGTGAGCAATGGCATGGAGGGACTGCGGGAAGCTAGGAGCAGGGGCTTGGCCTGGGAGAAATGCAAGCGAACACCGCTGTGGAGCAAAACGGTTCAATGGAGAACAGAAAAGCAGGGCTCGTTCGTGGGGAGAGCAGCCAGCAGACAGATCAAACGTGTCACCGTGATACTAGCCTGCACCTGGAGAGACAGCCATCCCCAGGGGAGGCAGCAGCACCGGCACGATTGCATTAAGCTGGAAGTGGGACGTTGCACTACCGGGGGTGTCTCACCGCTAGGAAGAGTGCTTCGCCACCCTCCTAGCCAGAAACTCAACGGCGCTCTGATAATTCCCGTCAGCCGAGGACGCGACGGCGCTGGGGGAGAGCCAGGTCCAGGGGTAACTGGAAAAAGTTTGAAGCACCATCCTGAAAACAGGGATTTATGTGAAGGTGGGAGAAGGGAGAAGTGGAGGAGAAGGATGATTTGAACTTGTAACCTACCCAGCAGCAAGGTGACTCCGGGTAGGGGCCCAATTCCCCTGGTAAGGGGGACAGCTGCAGCATTTGGGACATTAAAAAACAAGGCTGGACAGAGCAGTAGAAAATACGCTGTAGATAAAAGCCCCATGCCCGCTTCCCCCATTGCATCTGTGCCATCTTCCTCCGCTCTTTCCAGCAGCATGTCACCAAGCGCATGCGAACGGTGGAGCTGGCCCAGTTTACAGGTGGGGAAACTGAGGCACAGAAAGAGACGGCGCTAGCCCAAGCTCCCAGAGCAAGACAGAAGTAGAGGCTGAGAACAAAACCCCAGCCTCTGTCCAAAATTCAACCAGCAAGAATTAACCAGCTGGTTACAGGAGACAAGCCTCGACACGCATGTTCATGCAGCAGCCACCGGGCCTCTGTTTGTCCCCAAACAGGCAGGTGTCTCTGCACGCGGCTGCCTGGGCTGGGCACGGCTCTGGAGTGACCGCCTCCGGGGACCAGAGACCAATTTCCCCTCCTTGCACGTCAAGGGCTTGACCTCTCTGCTGAAGGCTGCCAAGAAAGCAGCTGCTTAGTGTCGACGCTGCTGGCGATGGTAGAGATGCATGTCCCACCTGCCAGGACCCGGGCTCATTGCACACGGGCCACCCAAGAGGTGACGTCTGGGTTACTACCAACCTGGGCCGGGTCCTAAACGAGCGCCAAGTGCCCCCAACACTTCTCCTTTACTCTGCACAAGCCTCTCTGGATCCCATCTGCTGCCTTTTGCACGTGCAAATATTCACCCTGGCAGGACAAGCCCCGTGCAGCCCGGACCACGAAGAAGTCTCATCCTGTTTCACCTCATCCTCACCCATCGTCGCAGGGTCCCACAGCAGTGGGGCTGGAAGGGGCCGGCAGAGCTGTCCAACCCCTGAGGCAGGATCAGACCTGCCCAGATAAACCCAGTCCAACCTCTGAGCAACACAACAGTCACCCTACCACAGCCCCGACCCTGCCCCAGGGAAAGCAGGGGGGCCGCGGACACCACCGTCCAAGGGGGTTCAGAGATGCTCCAGAGACCCCAGGCAGAGGCAAGCAAACCCTCCAATTTATACCGCTCCGATCAGGGGGGAAAATCCCTCCCGGATTTGCAGCGTCAGTCTGACCCCAAGCAAGACCCTCTAGTCTGGACCCTCCGGCTTCGACCCCAGTGCGGTCATGCTGCACGCTCGCGATGCCCCGGCAGGGTCTTTATTACAGCTGGCACCGGAGGCCAGAGGGTTGCACCAGGTTCCCTGCATCGGGAGCAGTTTGCAGGGAACGACAAGTA
>NW_005842197.1:1280241-1283994 GCF_000455745.1 Alligator sinensis
CTGGCAGCTCAGAAACAGAATCAGGGAGGAGGAAGGTGGAGACGCCCAACGCCATTTCCACGGTCACCCCCCAGGCGCGCCGTCACCGAAAGGACGAGCGACAAACAGAAGGTGCAGAGACACCTGAGCTGCCTTTCGTGCCTCAGTTTCCCTCCACGGACAACAGTCATCCCCTCCGCCGCCGGGGCGGTTGCGAGGTCCAATATCACTGCATGCGAGGTGCGGCGACGGGTTGCCATGGAAATTCCCGGAGGATAAATTACCGCATGCATATTTTATTATGCAATAAACCCAACATCCGCGCGCGTCCCCGGTCCCTCCTGCTGAGGATAGCACAGCCCTCCCCTAATTGTAATTAGCTAACGGCCAAGTCCCCCGTGGGTGGAGATCAACCGCCTGAGTCCGAGCCAAAGGCAGCCGCCGTCTCGACACTCGGCAAAGCATCTCGGTGACGAGGCTGGTGTCAGCAGGCGGTGACCGGTCTCGAACTTTTGTCTGGCTGAGATGAACCCGGAGGCCCCGGGGTGCCTCGCCATCCCCGTCCTGCCTCAAAGCCCAGCTGGTGAAAGCACCAGACATCCAACATCTCTATTAAAAGCAACCGCTCCAACATAATACGGTGCTGCACGTCTCACAGGTGTTGCTACCTGCGGTGCTCAGACCTTCCCCGACCCAGCAGCCCCGGGACTCGGAGGATGCAAAGCCCCAGCTCCGTGCAGCTGAACAAGCCCTCGCTGCATGTGGCCGAGGCTCCATCACTGCAGCTCTGCCCCTGCTTTACCATTCGGCAGTCGGAGGCACACGGAGAGGAAATGACAAGCCCAAGGCCGCGTGGCAAGTCGGTGGCAGAGCCGATGAAACAACCACTCGCTTCCCCGGCGGGCCCAGGGGGCCTGTCGAACGCCTGATGCTCTTAAGACCGGAAACCTAGCAGCAGCAGCAGCAGCAGCAGGGGCTGGCCCTCGCTCCGGAGCCCTGGCAGGAGCGGACGCTGGAGACGCATCGGCCTCTATCATTCCCGGAACCGGGTCAATAAAGCTCAGACGAGCCCACGCAGCGAAAGGCTTTTTATGAATGGCAGGGAAGAGCAGCGCTGGGTCCGCGCGCGGCTGGTCCGATGAAGGATGCCCATCGGTGCACGAAACGTGTGTGGGCTCCCCGCACGGGACCAGGGGAGGCAGCCGGGGGAAGCAACGGGATAACGGAGAGCTAGGAAGCCATCATAGCTGCCCACCGCCGCACAGTACAGCCCCCACCCCAGACAAAGCTGCCCCTGACGGCGACACGATGGGCTTTTGGGAACAACTAGGAAAGACTGGGGGTGTGGGGGGGGGGGGGTCCAACTTGAGACTCCCTTCAAGGGGCATTAAAAAAAGCTGAGAACTACCCCTCTGCCCCACCAAAAATCAGCCCCCATTCAGGCACACTTCAGCCATGAGATCCCCCCGACCCGCCAACTCTCCCACGTCTTTCTTCCACAGGATTATTTCTAGTAGTATTCGATAGCCCCCGTCCCCGGAGAGGAAGCTAAAACGCTTTATCAACATCCATCGATCGCACCTCCCCGCCCTCTGAGAAGAAGGGCTCGGCTGTTTTCAGTCCTTATTTCCCAGACGGGGGAAACTGAGGCACGGCAAGGGTTAAGCCATTTGCCCCTGGGCTCCAGGCCCTACGCTCCCACCCCCGGGGGAGAGCAGAGCTAGGGTGGGGATGTGGGCACAAGCCAGAACTGTTTGATATTTTGCAAATGAATAACCCTGCCACAACAAGCCCAGGATTGGGCTGGCGTCCTGCCCCCAGCCCTGAGAGCACTCCCCCTGCTTTGGGCTTGGAAACTCCTCCGAACATTGAAACTTTAGGCTTCTCGTGGATCACAAGAAGCCTAAAGGGCCACCTTCCAGGCACAGGCTTGGATGGAGGCTTGGCACTGAGCAACCACAGCTGCAAAGCCCTTGCGGTGTAAACCAGCCTCTTATGCCCTCCTGGACAAGGGCAGAACCAGGGGCCAAAGCAGACGCTGCAATTGCTCGCTCCCAGCCAACTTTGCCATGTTGCAGGGGGATGCACACGAGGGACCAGCCACTGCAGTGCCCTTTGCTCTTGGTATAGGAGAGCACTAGCACCGTGGGGTCCAAGCGGGACTTGATCCCCAGATGTATGGCTTTGTACATGCACGGATGGTTTCCAGCGCACAGTAAGCATCCCGAGGTGGCTCACCAGGTCTTGAAAGGGGTGCTCCAGCCTCCTTGCTCACCAGATGCAGCTCGTCATGCAAACGGCTGCAGACCGGGGCAGGTCGGTCAAAATTAATCACCGCGGGGCTGCGAGTCACTCCGGGGAAATCAGCCGCGCTGCTCCGCATGTACAGGCCTCGCGCTAAGACCGGGCTCTGCCCCTAGCGAGTGTTTACTTGGAGCCGGGCAGACACGGCTGCTCCTGGGTAAGCCTTGGCTCCAGGGACCCATGGATGATCCCTCGCAAATGCAGGCAAGTCAACGCCCCAGGCTAAGCTGAAGCTCAAATCAAGTCTTTGCACTAATACTGCAAGCAATTTGGAGCTCATCCCCCTTCCAGCCATCGCCTGGGGGAGCTCCTCGAGCTCTGACACGTGCGGTGGGGCTCGGACCCAGGGTTTCCAGACCAAGCTGGGCAGCGCATTACAGCGTCATGGAGTTTGCCTGGTCAGGCGCTGCTTCTCATGGGCACCGGTGCCCGAGACGTCTTCACCTGTCACTCCATGGGGAGGACACAGCCAGCCAGGTGGAGTGGCACCGGGGTCGCATCCCCACCCCCAAATGCTCTCACCAGCCCAAGGGGACGTGTCGACACAGGGTAACTAGGGAGCTCCGCTGGATTTTCCTGCAGGAGCAAATCAGCACCGTTGAACCCAGCCATGGGGCTCTGGGAGACCCACAAGCCCCAGCTAATTCGGGGAAGCACTAGGCAGCTCGCACACCCGAGAGGATGGCAGGCTGGCTGCGCGCTTGTGCGGCATGCGCTTTAAACCTCTCCTTGCATGCCTCGGATAACAGCCTACTACCACTACCAGCTCCCAGAGTTGCTCAGAAGGCATCACTTGGTATTTCTATGGCAAAGGTGGTGCCGAGACCCCCTGCGGGAGGAAGCCGCCGCATCGCCTTGCCAGCAGCTATGGTAAGGTCAAGGTTATGACCCCATCGCCCCCACTGCACCACCCCATTTGGAGAGAGGAGCATAGTAGTGCAAGACTCACAGGATGCTCGTGCCGAGGCTAAGGGCCTTGCCCAAGGCCCCGCAGGCAGGAAGTGGCAGGGCCCACTGCAAGACACCAGGAGACTGTTGCTTTAACCCCAGGACCAGCTCCGTAAAGGCAGCACAGCCCTGTCCATCCCTGCTTATCCGATGGGCTCTACCGCAGGGTTACTCCAGCCCCATCCATATTAATTGTAAGGTCCACAGGGAATGGCTGCAGATCCTTTGCCTAGCAACATTTCCAGCCTAAGAAAGGAGCCATGCCCTCTGCACCCCCGTCTCCTCCGGCATTGCCAGGTCACCCTTGCCCCCCCAGCTCTCTGTGCATCGCACGCCCAGTTACTGGCAGACGCAAAGAGCTCCCCCGTCCCCTCCCCACGCTCGTCTCCGGCAGGCCGCAGCGCCAGCAACAGCCCCGAGCCGTCCACAATGGCAACTCCATTAGAGAAACGCTCCATCACGAGCCTCTCCAGCCTCGTAGCCAAACAGGGACAGACACAGAGGAGACCCAACGGGCAAGAG
>NW_005842197.1:1284025-1289697 GCF_000455745.1 Alligator sinensis
GATTACCCAGGTAACAGGAGCTAATATTAATTCTTCCGTTCACGGCAGCTCCCTTTCATCTGGAGACTTCAATGTGCCTTCGGAGCACCGAGGAAACCTGGCAACAGCCCCGTGGGGGGCTTTCAAGTCACCTGAACCGGGGTGGAGTCCTCCAGCCTCCACGCCGTCCTACCCGGAGATCAGAGCCAGGAGCCAGGCAGCCCCTGGGCGAGAGCTAGCGCCCTCGTCCTGAATGCAGCACACGATCGGAGCCAGTCGTACCCCTGCGTCTATCCTTCCCTGGCCAGGATTAGAGATGCCCATCTGAATCACCAGTGCTTTGCAGGTGCTCTCTGGAGGGAGGAGTGCTGCCAGCTAAGTCCCATAGCCGGGGCAACCCATTGGAAAGCCCCCGTGAAACCAGCTTCTGAACTGAATTTTTGGTATTTCATAATATTTTGGTACATTCATTTCCAAATGTGTTAGCTTTTAAGTGTCTGGTGTCAGTGTGCCAGGGAGACAGCTTCTCAACCTGAGTTCAAAGGAGCTCCCGGCCCAACACCGGCTCCTGGGCTCCTGCCAACACGCATGGCTTTAAGTGAGGGGGAGAAAAAAAAAAGACAGACAAAAAAAATTGCATTTCTAAGTGTTTTCATCTCTTTGGTGGTGGTGCAAGACTCGCACAGCAGCTGTGGGAACTGTCCGCACGCTCATGCACGCACAGGAGGAGACGCGCAGGAACTGAGTAGGCACCAAGTGCTGTCAAAGGCACAAAGCAAACAAACTGACACAATAGAGAACATGCGTCTCCGCTCGCTCATCTTTTCGATTTCCAGTCCTCGTCGGCGCTACAAGCAGCAAGAGTCGACAAACACGCTCCAGACAGAACGAGGATGTTTGAGATGAATGTCAGCATCCATTTAAAATATTACTAGAGGCCTCATGATAGACACCTCGACAGCCGCTCCGGCAAAGAATCCAGTAGCTTCTGACACCAGACACTTGAAAGCTAACAAAGTCAGAAATTAATGTATCAAAATATTATCAAATACCCAAAAAATCAGTTCAGAAGCTGGGCTCCTGCTGTCGTGAAGTGCTGATTAAACTGTAGGAACCCGAGACGTCCCCCTGCCCCGTGTTCTGCTAGTGCAAAAAATTTACATAGATAAGCACCGGGGAAGAAATGCTTGCAAATGTGAACAAAGTTATTAACCATCAAAATTCATGAAAGGGAAACATCGAATCCTCCCAAAGTACAAGGTCTCTGTTTGCTTTTTGCTAGGTTTGCTGTAACCAGAGAAATAGGTCTCAATATAGAATGGCATGAAATAGGTGTTCTTATGTATAAATATATAGTATTTACTTGTGTGTGTGTGTGTGTGTGTGTGTGTGTGTGTGTGTGTCTACACTCACTTATAAGCACATTCACAGATCTTAAGGGCAAAAAGGCTCATGGTGAAGATATGTATAGATATACAAGTATGCTTACACCCACATTTATATACACACATTCCAGTGTATGCAGATGCATGCACAAATACAAACACAGAAACACACACACTCCCAGATTGTAAGGGCAAAAATGCCTGTGATGAATATATGTATAGATGATACAAGTATACTCAAACCCACGTTTATATACACACTCTCGGTCTATATAAATGTATGCACAAACACACACACACACACACACACACTCCCAGACCTTAAGGGCCAAAAGGCCTGTGATGAATATATGTATAGCTATATAAGCATACTCAAACCCACATTTATATACACGCACACTCCGGTATATATAGACACATGCACGTGCACATGTGCACACACACAGGCACCTGCAGCACACAGGACAATCAATTCCAATGAGCCCCCCGCACAAAGTTTCTGGTCTTTCAGGACATGCCCTTGCAAAGACAGCATGAAAGCCATGAACCCCCCATGCAGCCTAGCCCCAGGCCCTGGCTCAGCTGCGACTCTTGCGCAGCTCTGTCTTTCCCCCCCGGTCTGCGTGCTGCCTCCTTGATCCATCACTAGTTTCCTTGGAGAGTTGAAGCCGTGCTGGGAAACTTGAGGGATCCTTTCTATAGCTGGCTTGCTCAGTCCCCCTTCCTCTCTGACCCCTTCCCTGTGCGTGGATCTTAGCGTGGCTGCTCCTGCTCCAGCCACTGACGCGGCATCGGCTGCAAGCGCGGACGCCTGCCCTGGGAAGAGCCGACGTTGCATCCTCTCGGAGCGGCAGGTTGGAAATAGGAGGTAGTGGAAGAACAGGCAGAAGCCAAGAGCGTGCTGCCTGGATGGGGACGTGGCCAGGACACTGGGGTTAATGCTCCAACCCTGGCAAAACACACTGTGGGGCCTTTCGTGAGCCTGCACGGTCAGGAGCTCCCTGCCAGCCTCTCCCAAAAAATATTTTAGCAGCACTGGTGCCCCCTAGCGTCATGCTGGGGCCCTGGACCGGTCCCAGGTCCTGGGGAACGAATGCCCCTGCTTTTCCTCTGCCACCACCCATGCCAGGAGCGAGCAGGCCCAGCCTTGCTTCGCCTGCAAGAGCTGAGCGATTGGTGCAGCACCCGTGCATGGTGCTGCCCTGGCACTGAGAAATGCAGCTTCAGATGGACTTTCCTCAGTGCAGATCCACACAGCAGCAGGTGCCAATTTGGGGGCATTTCCCATGGGCCAAACCCGCCCAGGCAGGCACCTCCATCTGCACAACCGCCTGGAGGAGTGAAAGGCATGGATAGACTCAACGAGCGGTGACAACCATTGGGGCCACCTGTCGCGCCCCTGGAAGACCCAGCCTATGCCATTTGGGCACGGATGCAAGAGGGGCAATGAGGACACTCATGGCCCCCCAGGGCATCACTCCCTAGAAGTCCCCCCCCATCCAAAAAAAAAAAAAAAAAAATGGCATTTATCCTCCAAATAGCACCAACCTCTCCATCAATCAGAGCTCGCCGGGTGCCGGAGAGCTGCTTTCTCTCTCAATAAACTGGACCCTGATAAGAAACCCAGACTATGGAGACCTCTCTCTGTTTTCTGGCATGCTCCAGTTCAGCTTTGCCCCTTCCCACCCATGCCGGAGCAAGGCTGCCCACATGCAAACTCCCCCTGAATAATCACCGTGTGGGGCCGGGGATACCGGGGGCATACGTGAAAGTACAGGGCCTGATTCTTATTTTGGCAGGCAGCAAGCTTGCAAGCAGTGCCCTGGCCAGGCCTGGGGGGGCAGGGACGCTCCAAGGGGCATTGGACACATCGCATGGATGGACCCATTGGTAAAAGCAGGATGCTGCTACACCCATTCCCTTTGCCCCGGGGCACCCATTGTGTCTGGACTGCGAAGGCTTTGGGGCAAGCACCGTCTCCTGCAAACAGCTCCACAGGGCTGGGTGTCCAAGCACTCCCCTATAACACCCGCTAACCGAACAAAGCAGGGATTTCCCCCTCACAACCGGCCCCATCCTATGGGGCACGGGGTTTCTCCTCCCATCTGAAGGAGGGGGTGCAAACCAAGACCCTCTGGGGTGGCAGAGGCAGGCTGTGGGGTCTCAGGCTCCTCGTGGAGCAGCCGGCTAATGACCTGCAAGCGCTGCCCCGATCGTAGGAGCTGAGCGTCTTTGCAAGCGGCTGATGTGAGCCCCGGCGTAGCTGCTCCCCACATGGGTCTGGGCAGCACAGAGCCCCCTCCGCCCATGTGTGGGGCCGCGTCGGGACCGCGCAGCCCCATTTAGGTGCCCAGCAGCTGAGCACAGGGCAGTAGTGGGGAGTCACAGCCAGGCACGCAGAGCCCAGAGTCGTGCCCTGGGGACGGAGGGGGTGGCAGCGGATTGCCAGGGGGAGAGAGACCCCGAACTCCCAGCGTCCAGGCCCTTGCGGGGCCCGAGCAGCTGGGTGTCCTTCCAAGCATCAGGGAGAAGCTTGGGTTGGGAGCGGGGAGCTGCTCTTCCCAGCCAATTTGGCGGGTGGGAAGGAACCAGATTGCTGCCCCCGTGCAGCCAGGGGACAGCAGGGGCTCCCCAGCCCCCTCTCCCTGCCGAGCCCCCACGAGCGACCTGGCCGGCCACTATTGTTCTGTGCAACTTTTCTTGGGAGGCAGGGAGCAAGGGGAATGGCGCCCACCCTGCCACGGGTGCTTCCTCCAGCCCCCTCCCTGCTCTCGATCCATGCACCCCCTTGCTCCAGGCGGCAGTGGGACCAGGCGAGGCGAGGCGCTCTCCCACCCCCGGCCTTGGCAGCTCAGCAGCTGGGGGAGATGCTGGCTGCTCCCCTCCCACCCCAGGGACACGCTCAGGGGAAGGCAGGCCGGCAGCAGGGCTGGGTCTCCCAGCTCCAGAGGGGTGGAGAGGCAAAGAGGGGGAAGGGCAGGACAAGGGAGGGAGAAGAAAGCCGGGGCTCAGACAAGCCAAAGGGGGGAAGAAAGGATTTCCGCTCCAGCTCATCAATCAGCCGTGCAGAATAGCTGCAGCGCGGGACTGCTGACACCGGGTCGCTGCCTCCTCTGACCCACGCCGGCAGCAGCAAGCAGGGAGCCCCCCGCCCATGCCCCAGCCCCCTCCGGCTTGCCAGCGAGCCCGGCACCCCGGCCCCTGCCACTGCCTTCTGGGACACTGCCCTCTCCTCTTGCCCCGCTCGCAGCTGGCTGCCGGCACCAGGGGCTTCTTCACTCCCCATCGCACCCGCACCCCCGGCCGACGGCCCTGCTGAGCGGGTACGGCACGGAGCAGAGGTCCCTTGGGTGTGTGCACACACATGCAACCCCCCCCCAGCGAGGTCCATCCTGAGCAGCCACAATACAGAGCAGAGGTCTCCACACACACACACTCCACTGAGTCCATATGAAGCAGTCACAGAATGATACAGAGGTCTATGGGGGTACACACACACACACTAAGGTCCACAGCGACCAGAGGTGTATCGGACACACTAAGGTCCCAATCAGGAGCAGAGGTCTATGGGGATACGCACAACACACACTCACTGAAGTCCCTGTTGAGCAGATACCACGCGGAGCAGAGGTAACCCCCACCCCCGTCCCTATGGAGCAGTTACAATATGGAGCAGAGGTCTGTGGTGGGTACACACACACATACACACCCCTCTGAGTCTCTAATGAGCAGTCCTGATATGAAGCAGAGGCCCCTGGGGGTGTACACACACACACACACACACACACACACACAGATCCATACTGAGCAGATCTGATTTGGAGCAGTGGTCCATGCCGGTATGCATGCACACACACAAAGCGCTGAGGTCCATACTAAGCAACCCCAACAAGGAGCAGAGGTCTCTGGGGGTGTACACACACACACACACACACACACACACACACATTAAGGTCCATACTGCTCCATCCAATACGGAGCAGAAGCACACACACACGCAAACACACTGAGGTCCATACTAAGCAACCCCAATAAGGAGCAGAGACCTAGTGGGGTACACACACACACACAAACACACATGCACACTAAGGTCCATAGTGAGCAAATCCCATACGGAGCAGTCTGTGGGGGTGTACACACACACACACACACACACACAAGCGCAAGCACGCTGAGGTCCATACTAAACAATCCCAATCGGGAGCAGGGTCTCGGGGGACACACTACACCCCCGCCCCAGCAGCCCCAGTAGGGAGCAGAGGTCCAGGGGGCACACGCACGCACGCGCGCACGCACGCACACACACAC
>NW_005842197.1:1289934-1290804 GCF_000455745.1 Alligator sinensis
GATAAGCTCTTTTAAACTCTCGCCCGGAGCCCATGTGACCGGGGAAGCCACTGGTAAGAAGCGCCGGGGATGCAGCCACTCGCTCGCTCGCTCGGCCCCCCCTAGCCAGCCTTTCCAGAAGTGCTGCTGCTGCTCGCGGGCACACGCGCCCGGGCTTGCACACGCGCCCGGGCGCAGCTTCTTGCACACGCACACAACCCGCCCCCCTCCTTCTCCTGGACCCAGGGGCACGGCACGCACGCACACGCAAGTGGTAAGAAGCGCCGGGGATGCAGCCACTCGCTCGCTCGCTCGGCCCCCCCTAGCCAGCCTTTCCAGAAGTGCTGCTGCTGCTCGCGGGCACACGCGCCCGGGCTTGCACACGCGCCCGGGCGCAGCTTCTTGCACACGCACACAACCCGCCCCCCTCCTTCTCCTGGACCCAGGGGCACGGCACGCACGCACACGCAAGACCGGCGGCGAGCACAGCCCCTTGCACGCGCACGTCAACGCTCCCCGAAGCGAGGGGCGCAGCCTCCTGTCCACGCGCACACACGAGGCGCGAGCACAACCTGTTGCACACGCACGCGACCCCCGGACCCAGGGGCGCACAAGCACGCGCGGAGGCACGGCACGGGCAAAACCGGCGAGTGCAACCTCTTGCACAAACACACAACCCTTCGAGCCCAGAAGCACAACTTCACGCTCACAGACACACTCAGGCCTGCGGGCACTGCCTCTTACACAACACACGGCACGGTTCGGAACTCGGGGGTACAGCTCCATGCCCAGCACACGCACACACACACACGCACGCACACTCACTCTTCCCTGCATAGAGCACAACCCCCCCCCGCCCCCCCGACACTCAGGGCCGCAATCTCATGCACA
>NW_005842197.1:1291344-1340785 GCF_000455745.1 Alligator sinensis
GCGGTGCCGGGCAGGCGTGTCACAGGAGTGCACACGCAGCCAGAGCCCCCCAGCAAGGCAAGGCAAGGCAAGGCAAAGCAAGGCGAGGTGCCCAGCAGGGAGGGTACATGGGGAGAGCCGTGCTGGGTGTGAGCAGCATGGCAGGCAGGGCTTGGTGGGTCTACTGAAGCAGGGCAGAGGTTGGCGTGCGTGCAGGAAGACACACCAGCAGTCCAGGCAGGGTGGGCTGGCTGCGGTCGGAGTCGGGGACCGCGGGAGCAGTGCAGGAGAGGCCAAGGGGGGGACGGACGTTGAGGCCAGGACTCGGCACCGCTGGCTCCTCTGCTTGCTGCTCAGTGAAGCCTCCTCCCAGGACAGGCCAAGCCACCGGGGCAGTGAGGAAAGGAGGCACCTGGTGCCGGAGCAGGAGCCCGTGGTCAGAACTTGTGTACTCTGTTCCTGGCCCTGCCATTGATGCCTTGAGCCTCAGTTTACCCCTCTGTATAATGGGGGTAACATGATACAAGTGCATCACAATGCAGCACTGCATGAATTCCTTCCCATACAGCGATGGCCACAGGGCTGAAGAGAGCCGTGGGACAGCGACTGGAGGGCATCTGAGCCCTGGAGACTGCTGCTCCATGCCAACCCCAAACCAGCTGCAACAGATACTGTCATTGCCAGCAACACATCTCTCTAGGCCTCACAGCGATCACAGGCTGTGATTCTGCCGGCATTCATACCAGCCCCCGGTGCATCCACACCAAGGCTCCCAATACCCCAAACAGAGCTGAGTGCAGATATTCCCCAGGGACATAGTCCCAGTCTCACGTCACTGCAAACAAATTTAAAAAATCCTGTTTTCCTACAGCAAAAAAAAGTCACTTAAAGTGAAGTCCTACAAACCCTGGTACGTGGGGCCGAGTGGAGGGGGAGCTCTCTCTAGTATTTGCCTGACGTTGCAAAAAGCCAGTGCTCCTTGGATAGAAATGGGGAATTTTCATCTCTAATGGAGCAACAGGATGCATTATCATCATCGTCCACAGCAGCATCTCCACCGGCTCCTTAAATTAACTTCATTAATTGTATCGTTTACATGTACTGAGAACGTCTTTCATTAATACTACGGCTAATAACGCTACCTCTGACACCGCTACGTCTCGCAGCAGCATCCAGATACCCACGCAGCACAGAGAGTCCCTGCTCCTAGGAGCTTACAATTAAAATAGATGAGATGCAAAAAGGAGGCGAGGAGGAGAGAGGAGCAAGAACAGGTCCAAGGTTACAGGGGACAGCGGCAGAGCCATCGGGCCCCCTCAGCCATCAGACCACTCCAAAAAAATAAGTTGATTTTATTATTATTCACCAAATTAAAAAGGTAGAAGTGTGTTTGGGCACGATCCTGCCAGGGGGTTTAACCGTCCCAGAGAGCCAGGGAAAGGGAAGAAATGGACCCGGAGACTGGATCTGGGCAGAAAGCACCTGAGTACCACAGCCACAGACCTGTGAGTGTGGCAAAAAGGATCCCCGTGGGCGCTGGGCAGGTCTGGATGGGGGGCAGCTGGGCAGAAAGCTTGCTCCAGGGGCAAATGCCAGCTCTCCATTGCTTTGTTGGTGAACATGGTGCTGGTGAGAGGGGCCCGATGTCTTTCCAAACCATTGCCTGGACATTTTGTGGGCAACGTCTGACTGAATTACTCCCGGGTTATCCAGGGAGGGACTGCTGGTGAATCATTTAGTCGCAGGACAACGCCGAGGCTCCTGGGAGGAGGACTCGCGGCCCCCCAAAATCCAGGCTGAATCGCACAAACTGCTGCCCCGTCAGCTCACAGCCGGCTCGGACGTGCGTCTTCTCCCTCCCGGCCTAGACCTCTGCAGAAAGATCCTCTCTCCCGGGACATCTTGCTGCCACCACGCAGGGGCAGAGGGGATGGGGGCCTTGGAGGACCTCCCCCCGAATTCCTGCCAGGCTTGCGGCTAACAACAACACAGCAGGTTGGGCTTAGCGTCTCATTTTCATCCTCTGCCACCAAAGGGATTCTTTCAGCGAAAAAACAATGGCAGAGAAAAAAAAATACGGGAGACTCCAAGAAAGAACCGACCTGGTATTTTACGTACCAGAAAGCAGCTGAGCGCAAGGGCTAACGAACCACCGACCAGCCAGAGTTGATCACATTTTTTGTTTTTTAGAAAAAATTCCAGGCAGGAAACAGGAGAGAGAGAGAAAGAGGCCAACAGTGAAAAGGTTGTAAGGAAAAGGGATTTGACAGCCTGTCGCTACCCCCAGCCTGATTAAAATTCCTCAGGACTCATGGCCGGAGAGATTATTTTATATCGTTTCGCTCGGTCTTCATGAGAGTTCCCAAATTTCTTGCTGGCTGTTGTGCAGTGGGTAGAGAAAAGCGACATGTGCATTTAACCCTGCACACGTGTCTGAGCATGTAATGCAAGCCCATGACTTCCTTGCATCAGTGGGGGTGTTGCTTGCACCTGTGTTGGTCTAAGGATGTAGGCAGACAAGGGTCTTTGGGTAAATGTAATAACTTTTATTAGACCAACTAAAGAGTTGGAAAAATTGCAAGCTTTTGGGCACAAACACCCTTCCTCGGGCATAGGGCGCGTGTCTACACATGCATTAAGGTGCTTTTTCTAATGCGCATTAAATTTAGTACCTCTAAAATGAAATACTAAAGCAATGTGTCTTAGGCTGCCTTAATGCACACTAATGAACGCACATGATTTTTAGGTGACGCTTAATGTGCAGTAGCCTATTTTCCTGTGCATTAGCATAATTGCACCATTTTTTACACAACACTTTAATGCACAGAAAAATAGGCTATTGCGCATTAAAGCGCATGTGTAGACATGCCTAGGGAGAGTCATCCTGTGACTCTCCCTGTGCCTAGAGACACTCTCCCTCTGCCTGAAGAAGGGTGTTCGTGCCCGAAAGCTTGCAAAGAACCATTTTCCCAACTATTTAGTTGGCTTAATACAAGATATGACTTGTACCCAAAGAACCTTGCACCAATGGGTGACCATTAGTGTGCCACTGCATGCCTGCATAAAAGCAGCGCGTGTCGTGCTACACGCGTGCAACACGGGGCTGAGCAAGAGCTAGCTCCGTGTGCAGTTGCGGGCAGGACCGCGTGGCCGTGCGGAGTCACTCCCAGCTCAGCAGCCGTACTGCAGACAGTAAAACTCCCTTGTTCTTCCTATAATCCGAGCATCGATTGAAACCGTCAAAGTACAACCCAGGAACGCCAGGTCTCGGAGCCCATAGCAGCACCTCTAGCAATGCTGAGCACACGCTGGGTTGAAAGCAGGCACTTGTAGTGAAGTGTTTTTATTCCCTGCAGCTCTCCAGGAGCACCAAGGCAGGCTGTGCACCAGCTCCCAGACCCCATGGGTCCTTCTGAACCGCAGGCCGTGGGAGCGATGGCTTTGCCCCCTTGAAGGAGACGGCAAGGCAGCTGTGCCCGGGATCCCCTTCCTTCCCCCGCACGCTGACTTGTGCACCATACGGGCAAGGCTCAGGAAGGAGAGCACGGCTAGGGAAGATGCCCAGCAGCTGTCACAACCGCGCAGGACGGGCCGCGGAGGATGCTTTGCCAACGTGACAAGCTGGGGGTGAGCCGGGTCGCGGACAGGCACAGGTTTAAAAGGGGATGGGCAGGTGAAAGAGGGCTGCTCTGGAGCGCACGTCGTCTGCCCGCTTCTGGAGCAAGAGAGCGAGGGCAGTGAGCTAATGGCTATGACATGACTGAGACTTGAATGAAGCTAAGGGCAAGCTCCAAGGATTTTGCTCCATTTCTATGGCTCTGGGGACACGCGGATGTAACGGGCACATTGCCATGGCTATAGACTAGTATCCTCCATCCTGGCACAACTGAAGTCCATACCCTCTGCAAGCTGGGTTGGATGGTAGTGATGTGAGTGCTTCCTATTTCATCCACCAGACAACCGTGGTGTGTACACACATACACACACACTCACACCTTTGCCCCAAGGCCTGCTTCACTTTCACACAGAAAGCTGTTGTGCTTTCTACCAACCTCTTCGAAGCACTAAGCCAGCGCCATCCCGGAGGACTGGCGGTGTCATTATTCCCCTTTCCAAAAGGGGAAACCGAGGCACATCACAGGCTCTACGGCCTGCGCAGGGTATTGGAGAAAAAGCCTCCCTCGCCCCTGCTTGGGTAACAGGGAGCAGGCCACCCCCAGGAGCTTGCCCATCGGGTCCGTACGGGAAGAGCCCGTGGGCTGTCCTCTCATGTCCTGCACCTCCACTCAGTTGAAGGTGCATTATTTCCGTGAGAGTGAAGTCGTGCCAGGAGGGAGAGAACAGCCTGCTTTGGCCACGACCCTGGTTTCTACCTCTCCCATCCCAAAAAACATACAAGAAGCCAGGCAGCACATCAGGTTGGACCACCACAGATCGTCAGAGCCCAGGGACCCGGCACGGCACGACCTACGTGTCCCACGACGGCGGGACTCCGGTCCCAGCTGGCCACACGCGAGCTCATGGAGGATGCACACTGAAGCCGCCACGTAGGATGCACCCAGTCTGCAGTGAGACGTGGAAAAGGTCTGTGCAACACCCGTAGGCTCCGGCAAGATTAGCATGACAATACGCATCTCCCTGATAGTTGAGTACAATATAAACACAGCCTGTATTTAACACACTCGTAACACCCACACATCCCACAGATATGACACACAGCAAATTGATTCAGCTCCCTGGCTTCGGAGGCTGTATCTTCTTGCTGTCTATCAGGCACAGGGCTGTTTTACACGCCTGTTCCTGGAGACCACGTCAGAGCAACGCAGCATGCCGGGCCAAACCAGAGCTGCTGGGTTAAGCCCACCTTGTGCTAATCCAGGCAAACATCTTATTATTCCCTTCAGAAACTTCACCGCATTAGATTTTGATGCGCCGAGTTGCAGAGCAAACGTCTAATGAGAATAAATATTTGTATTTTGCCCAGACCCTGCAAATACTGAAACCCATGACACAGCTCCCATTGCTTTCTTAAGGGGCGTATTGAAGTCAACCACATTTCCTGCTGCAGGACTGCTGTAATGATCCAGGAGATCATTATAGGGACCTGTGGGTTTCTCAGCACCCTACAGAGAGATGAGCAGCTCTCCTCTCCCTGCCCCTGGATGCTCAGTCCGTCCAGATTGCTTCACTGCCCCCTTCTTCCCCTTCCTTTCCTCCTCCGTGACACTCTCTCACACATGGACCCTTCCTCCATCACAACACGTGCCTCGTCTCTACGTCACCCCATCCACTCCAGCCTGGAGGTGGGACTGGTACCCAGCAACATCACTGAGTGGAGACTCCTGGCTTTTCCCCACCAACGTGGTGATCTCACAGCAGGGAAATGGGACATCCATGTCAAAAAAAGAGGTGGGAGCTGGTTCTTCCAAACTGAAAATTCAATTTTCCTTGAATTGCACTGTATGTGCATCCAGCATCATCAGCAACAGCCATCGGGAGTTGGTGGCAGCCAAGCAGAGCCTGTTAAACCTAAGCAATGACCATCCAAAACATGGAGCGGTCTTTCTCGGCGTGTCTGCACCTGTAGTGATGCGTGCTGAACCTTAATGCACCGTTGTTTAAGGCGCACTAAGGCAATTCAGGCACTTGTCTACCCATAGACCTGCTAATGCTCATTAAGGCACATTAAATTTAGACTGGCATAGCTAAATTAGTGCACATGTAGCCACACTCGTGCATGTTAACGTGGTGTGTGTCCATTGACACACACTGCATTAACAAGCATTGTGTCTACATGTGGACTAATACGACTTAGCAATGCCAGCTTAAATTTATTGCTTGTATCAAATTTAGGTGGGATTAGTCTAAAATCGCCATGTTTAAGGTGCATTAAGGGCATGCACGTGTGGACATGTGCCCTCAATGCACCTTAAAATGGCAATTTTAGGCTCATGCTGCTTAAAAGGGCCACATGTTGACAAGGCCATGGAGAGCGCAGGAGGTTCCTGTGTTGCTGTGAGAAAAGAGCATCCACTTCTGCCTGGGCTCAGGGACAAGGGGCACAGGAGCAAAGCCAGGCAAACTTGTCTGGGGGAAGCTCTCAAAATCCAAAGGGGTTTGAACGAAGGTGAAACTTGGCCCGTCTCTACGGAGGACTCTGAGCCAGGGTCAGAGTCCTTCAACAGAGAGATGCAGGTAGCCGTGGCAGTCCGAAGGCAGGGTAGATTTGCACCTTATAGACTCAACTACATTAGATATTATATATATATTATATATATATATATATATATATCTGTATCATAAATCACTATTGCACTTGCTGTTCTGTGTATGTCCTCTGAACAGCATCTGATGAAGTGAGTTCCAGCTCACAAAGATTGTGCCCACCCACTCTATCTATCTATCTATCTATCTATCATCCTACTTAGTTTGCAAGGTGCAAATCTACCCTGCCTTCTGCAAGAATCCTTCAAGCCAGGACAGACCTCTGTCTGTCATGGAAAAAAAGGCCAGGTTTTGCAACAAGAGCCAAGCAACTTGGCTTTCCCCCTGAATTGCACCAAGGACACTTTGAGCGGACGTGCGTTGGGTTTCCCGTTTGCGGAGAGGTAAGATTTTATGTTTTGCATCCCAAGTTGAGATAAGCAGTCAGAAAAATTTCAGAAATGACCCAAAGGTCCAAACAAGAACAAGACCAACAATAATAGAAAGGTGCTGATTGAACCAAGAGACGTTTTTCATTTAGATAATTTTGAAGTAGTTCTGCTTTACCCTCTCCAGGTTTCTTTTTTTTAGCTTTCCAAAATCAGCTCAAACCAAGGACCAGTACTTTTCCATTTAAAAAATGTCCAAACAGGACATTTCAACAAGTGCAAAAACTTTTTGTCCAACAGTTTTTCAAAACGGGGAATTCATCAAAACCAACTCTTTCCAGAAAGCAGTTTGGACCAATAGGCACTCTCAGGCGGAAAAAAAAAAAGCTCATTAAAAAATTCCCAGTGGGCTCCAGCTCTGAGCTTTCCACCACATGTGGCATCAAGATACCCAATTACTTTTGATGCAAAATGTGTGAGGTTCCTTTCCCTGACAATTTGATGACAACACTTGTTTTGGGAGCACATGGCTCAAGGTTAGGTGCCACAAGACACTTGCCACGATGAAACCAAAGCACTGAAATATTAGTCCTTAGAGGATTAATCTACTGTTTGCTCAGACGATACAAGAACTGTGCAAAATATTCACGCAGCAAAACACAAAGGCATCGAGACCCAAGGCTTTTTATCCACAGATTCCTGATGGGTAGTGAAAAAATTTGCACCATGAAAAACTTATCAACTTTTGCTGGATTTTTCACACTGAAAAAAAGTCAGATCTTTGCTACCTTAAATGTTTTGTAAATGTTCGTGAAGGAAAGACACGACCTCAGGCACAAAAATTCCCCCAGATACAGAAACAGGCAATTTTGCAAAACAGAGGGCTGGCTGGAAGTCCCCAAATGAACAATCCCGGAAGAAATGTGTTCCTCAGAAGTTCAGGAACGATCAGGGGAGAAAAACATTCACTGGATTGAAACAATTTCTTTCTTTAAACCAACTGCAGCAGAAAAGGTAAAAAAAATATCAGGATTCCCAGGCTATGAATCAATCTATAACAAAAACTGGAGCATCTACTGACTCATTTATTTGGGCACAAAGTATTGCACACAAGTCGTGGTGCTTTCCATGCAGGCAAATAGCATCCCACAGGAAAATGAAGCGGGCAGCGAGTGCCCCAGCAGCCAGCGGCAGCTGCGAGGAGAGGAGGAGGAGGAGGAGGAGAGCTCCCTGCCACAGAGAACCACTTTCCTAGCCTGTCCCAGAGGTGATGCGCAGGTGCCGAGATGCAGTGTTTGCAAAGCACCTGTCACCCCCGTGCACACCAGCAATCCTCAGAGCAAGATTTTGTCTGGCAGAGACGGGGACGATGACAAACCCGTGAAGAGGGCAGCTTTCAAGGAGAGTTTTTCCAGTTCTTTCTCAAGGGAGGGAGAAAGAAGGAAAGAAATACACACACATATATGTACACACACACATTTATGGGTGTGTATGTGTGTATAATATATATATACACACATACACATGCATATATGTATGTGTATAATATATACATACACACATGCATATATACATACATACATACACACACATATATACATATATACACACACATATATATAGACAAACATATACATGCACATACATATATATACATATATATGTATATACACATGCACACACACACATACATATATAGATGTATGTATGTATGTATGTGTGTGTATATATGTATGACTATGTATATGTGTGTGTGCATATATATGTATGTATATATGTATGCATGTATGCGTATATATATCATTTTATATATCCGGGACAGTTCTCCTTGCCTGCAGTGCCACCTACTGACAGGGCCTGCTTGAGGATGGATTCAATTCCACCTGGCCTTTCTGGAGCGATGGGGACAGCGTATGCGAGCCTGTGCGTGTGCCTGCGCCTGTACCCATGCCCAGACAGGGATTTGCAATCCACCTAGCCCTTCTGCATCCGCAGTTTGGGAAGGGCATATTGAGAGGGATTGGGTGGGGACAGGGTGGGGGAAACTAGCCAAGAAGCTCCAGAGAAATATGTGGGCAGGAAAAGAAAAAAAAAATGAGGCCAGCCCCATGGTGCTGTTTATCCCGCATGAGAAAAGCGGGGTGCTGTCTTCCCCAGAAGGAAGGGCAAGGCATATGGCCAGCCAAGATGCCGCTTCCCCTGGGAGCGGGGGAGATACCGGCTCAGGATCTCTGCAGGGATGCTTGGACCTGATAGCTGTGGAGGTTGTAAAGGCAGCTGGACCACGGGAGAGGCATTATCCACACTCCTGGGGTCTCTGCTCCGCTCTGCCACTGACCTGTCGCTTGATCTTAGCCAAGTCACTTTCTGCCTCAGTTTCCCCTGCCCTCTCTTGCTACCTCGGCCATGCACGCTGTAAACCCTGTAGGGCCGAAGCAGCGTCTCGCAGCGTCTGAGTAGCTTGTGGGCTCGCCGAGGGGCTCCGACTGCTCCGGTCCTAGACATAACGGCAGCGAGGCTGACAGCAGACCCGAACGGCAGCAGCCAGGTTTCACAGCTGTCAGCAGAGACCTGCCAGCGGCTTCCACTCAGTGCACGTGGAAGAGACAGTTATGACCAATTATTTCACCTCTGCGCCCTGGTATTTGATGGTAAAATGTTTCCTAGCAGGCAGCTTATGGAGAAGACAGCTGTCTCCAGGGCTCACACCTGACTCCAAGGAGAAATTCAGCACGAAGAGCCACTGCTGGGACTGGGGGAGACCTGACAGCTCTGTTTGCAGTTGCGAACCAGCCCCTGCTTGCAAGTCAGACCCGGGCTCCATTGCACCAGCATTGTTTCTATCCCAGGAGCAGCTAGGAGCCCACGCCTGGACCACAGCGCTGTGCCCAGCAAAGCTCACCCTCCCACACAAGACAGACCAGGGGAGAAGGGAGCACAAAGAGGTGAAAGGACTTGACCAAGGCCTTGTAGCAGCTATGTGGCACAGCTGGCATAGAAACCTATTGCCAGATACTATTGCACCTGCCTGGCAATTCAGTACCTGGGTATGACCCCATGTGAGCCCCTGAGAAGCAGCTACTGTGTGCCCGGCCTTCCTCCCAGCCACGGGGCTGAGTCTCAAAGCAGCAAGGAAGAAGATGTTTTTCCTTTGTGGAAACCCTGTAAAATGTTCAAGGAAGAATGGGACTGAACACAAGGCTACTTCTGTCTTGGATGCTTCCCCCTTACGGCTACCCTACTTTTTCCTCCCATCCATCATCCGCACATGCACCTCCACAAACCCCCTCGTGCAACCGAAAAACCCCTCCTCTCACCATCCTGCCTGGACCCTTTGCACCCTGCTCGGAGGCTGTTGCCACATCCACCCTTTTTGCAAACTGCAGGCTTCTCTCCTCCTGGATTACTGCTGGGGCTCCTCTCGGCAACCCCTCCCGATGCTGGGAGCACAGGGCCCAGCTCCGAGCCCAAAGCGGTCATTTCTCAGGGGCACAAACCACCGGCACGTCCTGTAGCTAATGCATAAAGCGGTGCAAGTCCAACCAGGGGACCAGCCTAACATCAAGGCGTGCCTAGTGATGCATTGGCTGCATAGAGGCAGGTTGCTGGATGCTGCCGTCGGGACACCGACTGCCAGCGTTCGCCTGCTTTACCTGCAGCAGGTCATGCCATTAGGTCTGTATTGTCTCATGGTCGACATCAGTTTTTTGTCGAGTTTATCTGATGGTTTGTATAGGGTGGTTTGGACAGGGCTGGTCCTGCCTCAGGCAGGGGGGTGGGCTAGATGTGACCTCTGGAGCTCCCTGCCAGCCCCGCTTCTTTACAATTCAGTGTTCCCTCGACATCTTTAGGTCTTATTTGATTTATATGCTGCCCTTCCTAACAAAGGGTCAGGGCAGCTCACAGTAAGAGAAGAGAATAACTTCAAACTGGACAGTGACAAGAGAACAAGGCTGCTTAAAAGGGAACTAGAACATCAAGAAGAAACAGAGACCCTCTAAACAACGTCTTCTCTGGGCTTTGGTCGGGAAATACTGCCCCTGTAAGAAGGTCTTGTGGCTGCTCTGGAAGATAGCAAGGTTTGAGCACTGGGGAGCAACCGCTGAGATGCAGGCCCCACAATTTGGGGCCAAATGCACTTGGAGTGTGGGTGCAAGGTGCAGGAGGTTGCTCTCAACTGGCCTTAGGAATCGGGATGGGGGAAGATGGGCCTTTGGGCACACAGGGCCTTATGAGTCAAAACCAGCACCTTGAATTGCACCCAGAAAGCTACCGGGAGCCCGTGCAGATGCTGGAGGACTGAAGTTACAGCAACACTGATGTCCAGAGAGGGTTTCCTCCACAAGAGAGGGACAGATGCTCGGGGCTCTGCGCAGCAAGCCCAGGGGATCAGCTCAGAAAGGTCCCAAACTGTCCCAGCCAGGCTTCATATCTGTGAAGGTTTGGAAACTTTGCTTCAGATTGCTAGAGCCAGGGAGCTGGAGGGGGCTTGTGGGTCATGGGATCCAAGTCCTGCATGGATGCAGGAAGGTAGCTCCAGCACCTTCCTCTTCCACCACCTCCGCTCTATTTGTCATCTTGAAAATAAAAATTTTGAATGAGACACCTTCGTGCTGACAGATGCATCCAGGCTTGTGGCAAAAAGCCTCATTCCCTATAACATTTCTTTTCATGAGCATTATCTGCTCGGTGACCTGGTATTTTTAAAGGAACTTCTCCCTTGCCCACTCTAGTCACCTGCTGGGAAGCAAGCTCGCGTGCTCTTGTCCTCACCAGTGCAATGGGGTGGCACAGCATTGGGGTAGCGGGCATCTCTGTGCCGGTACCAGCTCCTCCGGGGATGGGGCAGGGGCTGCTAGGAGTAAGGCAGGGCAGCAAAGCCACCCTGGCTCCCAGCCTTTTCAGGAGCGGGTAGAGCTTCCCTTGGAGCTGCAAACAGGGTGCCCAGTGTCCGACCATTGTCTGCTACCTCTGCGGGCCACTTTCACCCGCTCACACCAGTGATGGCAATGCCAGTGACGGGATCTACTTGCATGTTCCCAGCAAGATGAGTCAGACTGAGCGTTGCCCAGCCCACCCATTCCTGGACAAGTTGCTTTGAGCCCAGCTCGCCTGGCAAGGTGCTTCCAGCGGATCACTGCGGGGACGGGGGCTGGCAAGGGAGAAGCAGAGACAGAGACACCTTAGGTGCCGTTCATCTCAGAGGGCAGGGGTGGTGCATGAGCACCCAGCTACAGAGCGCTCCAGCTCATGCACCAGCCACAAGTGCAGCAAAGGGAAGAGCCATGGAGCCAGGTGTTCTCTGCTCCAGAGGTGGTGGACTCTCCATCCTTGGAGGTTTTGAACCCCCAGGTAGACAAAGCCCTGGCTGGGATGATGTATTTGGGGCTGGTCCTGCTTGGAGCAGGGGGTTGCACTAGATGTGACCTCCTGAGCTCCCTTCAACCCTCCTTGTCTGTGATTCTCTGAAAGGCGCTGCAGTGTATCGTCACACCATCGATCTGTAAGCACTGACAGGATAGCAAGGCCATAAGGAACCACCAGCTTGGGTTTCTTAACAGAAGGAGATGCCAAACCCACTTGATTTCCTTCTAAGATGAAGCCAAGGGGACGAGTAATGGATGTTGAGGGTTTGGCACTCTCATTAAGACGCTAGGGAAATATGGCCCAGATGAAACTCCTGTAAGGTAGGTGTGTGACCGGTTGGATAAGTGAGCTCAAAGAGCAGCTGCCGATGGCTTGATGTCAACCTGGATGGAGGGATCAAACTGGCTCTTCCTAGGGGCTTGTTCTGACTCGGATACCGTTCAATCTCCTCTTTAATGACATAAGGATGGAGGTGAAAGGAATTCACTTGGGAACAACACCAAGATGGGCGAGGTAGCCCATCCTTCAGAGGGCAGGACTAGTGCTGGAAATACCTTTGATACATCAGAAAAGCAGTCCGAAATAAATCAGACCCAATTCGATCCAGGCGCATGCAGAGTCCTGGGCTTGGGGTATCACATGGATGAGTGACAGGCCAGGCTGCCGCCTTGCAGAAAAGGAGCCAGGGTTATAGCGGACAGAAAGCTGAACAGGAGCGAATAGCGTAATGGTGTTGCACGAAGGATAATAGCATCCCGGGAGCATCAAAAACGAGTCAACGGAAGTGATTCCTCCGCTCTATCCAGCACCGGTGAAGCCTATCCTAGGGCACTGCCTTCAATTTTGGGCACTGCACGTCAGGGAAACACGAGCAAACTGC
The DNA here is from genome assembly GCF_000455745.1 of Alligator sinensis. Taxonomy (NCBI): domain Eukaryota; kingdom Metazoa; phylum Chordata; order Crocodylia; family Alligatoridae; genus Alligator; species Alligator sinensis. The sequence continues at coordinate 1,304,164 of NW_005842197.1, forward strand.
AAAGAGTCCAGAGGAGAGTAAAACAAAATGACCAGAGTCCTGGAAAACATGGCATATGAGGGAAAGGTGGAAGCATGGCCATTATTTGGTCTACAGAAGAGAGGACTGGAGGTCTAACTGATAACAGCCTTCAAATAGAATAAAAACCCCACGTTGCTGTAAAGAGGATGGCGAAGAGTTGTTTGCCATCCACATGGGGCAGGATGAGTAAGAATGACCTTCAACTGCAAAAAAGGAAGATACAGATTGAAATCTAGGAAGGACTTTGCAGCAGGACAGTGGGTTAGCATGGGAAAGGGTGAGATGCATTATAGCATCTCCATCCTTGGAAGTTTTGACGTTTGGACCAGGCAATCACTTTTTGGGGATGCTTTCGTCAGGGATGAGCTGAGGTTGGGCTAGATGACTTCTTCAGGTCCCTTCCCTCCCTGTGTCCCCCACCATTGCTCTTGTGTAGCCATTGACACTTCAACTAAAGGCCACGTCCAGTATTCCCCACTGGCCTGATGGTATTTTTCGCCCTCCACTTACATTGGAAAAGGGTCGCTGGATTTTTGCAAAGGCTCTGAAGGAACATCTGATGCGGTGGGTAGCAACCCGCACCAATGTGAGTGATGCCGGCTGGGAGCAGGAAAGCTTAGTGCACTCTGTGACTGCTGATGCATCTGTTAATTATGGGAAAAGTCATTCCATATTTCGTGACTGGCAAATATCATCCCCTACATCGCTTCCGGCAAATTGTTATGCTCCTGCGCTACATGCTACAGCAAAGCATGCAAGCAAATGGATGAAGCATGATGTGGGAGGTGTGACAATCCAGATTTATAATGAGTTTTCCAACTCTGCCAAGAAGGCAAAGGGGACTCCAGCAACGGTTTGCGTTCCCAGGGGAAGAGCACAGAAGCCTTCTGCGGCGTATACCAACAAAGCGGCTGTCACATCCTTTGGCTATCGAGACACTTTGGTAATGCTAGAAAGCTGTGCAAAGCATACTTCATTTCTTTTTAAGGACAAGAAGATACCTGTGCGCTGATATGGGACTTCATCTCTGACCGAGAACGAGCCGACAAGTGACAAAGATCTCTTCCTGGGTGTGAATTGTATTTTGTGCACAGCTACACGAATGCTTTTCACGCAGCAAAATCCAAGTGCTTGAAAATGATGCTGCTCGGGCCACTAAAGAGAGAGATGGAAGAAGCGGAGAGCCAATTTGGAGAACAAAGCTCTGCAACTGATTTCACAATGAAGCAGAATTTAAGGAGACGGCTTGCTACTCTTCAAGCTGCACATAAATCACGTGCACTGGCTACTTGGAGAAGTGCTTCCCCTTGGAGACAAGGCCTTTGAATCCCTCTGGAAGACCTGACAGATCGTGTCAAGGCTGTTGATGTCGCAGACCTGGGTGGCAGCCTGTGAACTAGCAAGGAAGAGCCGCAGAAGGAGCGGATCCCACGTGGGTCAGTTTTGGCTCCATTTGCAATCGTCTAACTCATCAAAAGACAATGGAGCACATGCTGACTGTCCCCAGGAGCAATCGGCTGGTGGAAAAGATTTCCCCGTTCGGAAGAATGATAGGTGAGCCAGAGAAGGATGTTCAGCGAGGGCGAACAGCATGTTCAGAAACCACACAGCCACAAATTTAGCCTTGAAAGAGAGGACCTGCAGCCAGCAGCAAAGAGCAGGAAACATCATGGGTTTGAAAGAAATCCAAAAGAAATCTCATGAGGTTCAACAAGGACAAGTGCAAAGTCCTGCACCCCTGCACCGGGGCAGGCTGGGGGTGACGGGCTGGGCAGCAGCTCTGCAGAAAAGGACCTGGGGGGACAGGGGGCAAGAAGATGGACAGGAGCCAGCAGTGTGCCCTTGGTGCCAAAAAGGCTAATGGCATCCTGGGCTGCATCGGCAGGAGCGCTGCCAGCAGATCGAGGGCAGTGATCCTTCCCCTCTATTCAGCACTGGGGAGGCCACATCTGGAGTCCTGTGTCCAGCTGTGGGCCCCCACTACAGAAAGGATGTGGACACATTGGAGACAGTCCAGTGGAGGACAAGGAAAATGGTCGTGGGGCTGGGGGACAGGACTGGGGAGGAGAGGCTGAGGGAAATGGGCTGATTGAGTCTGCAGAAGAGAAGACCGAGGGGGATTGAATAGCAGCCTTCACCTCCCTGCAGGGGGGCTGCAAAGAGGATGGAGCTGGGCTGGTCTCAGTGGGGGCAGACGACAGGACAAGGAGCAATGGGCTCAAGCTGCAGCAAGGGAAGTTGAGGTTGGATATTAGAGAAAACTTTCTCATGAGGAGGGTAATAAAGCAGAGCAAGGTCCCCAGAGAGATGTGGGACTCTCCATCCTTGAAGGTTTTGAATCCCCAGGTAGACAAAGCCTTGGCTGGGATGATGTAGTTGGGGCTGGTCCTGCTTGGAGCAGGGTTTGGATAGATGTGACCTCCTGAGCTCTCTTCAGCCCCTCCTTGTCTGCGACGCTATGAAAGGAGCTCTCCAGGCTGCTGGCGAGGGCGCAGGGGTGTGAACTCTGCTATTTACCCTCATTCCTGAGTTGTGCCTTTATCATCCCGAACCTCACAAAGGAAGATCCTGCCCTGCCTGTTCTTATGCTAGCAAGCAAAAAACCTGGCTATCCAGCCAGGGGGGGTGAGCCCATATTAAGCAGTGCTGGGCTAGTGGAGACGAGGATTTGGGAGGGACTAGAAACACAAAGTCGGAAAGGCTGGATGGGATTGACAGCCAGCTAAAGATGACCCAGTAAGCAGGGCCTGATGGAGATGGTGGATTTCTTTCTTGAAGAGCAATTGGACGGTGCTTTCAGAAATACCGAAGTGCCTCAGAAATCCATGCTTCACCAAGCACAGGACTCAGACAGCATTCACTTTCCAGACATGCCTATTTATCTCTCTCCCCCGAGTGATTTGTGTACTTAGGCACCCAGATCCATGCACTGAGCCTCAAAGCAACCACCGTGGCCTTGCCCAGCCCTAATGGCAAGGGCAGGCGCTTTGATGTGAAGTACTTCACAGCCGAAGTGGCGGGTGGACAGCACTTGCAAAGACACCAATACAAATTACAACCTGAGCTGAGCAAAGCAAAGTATAAGGGGAACAGGCAGAACTGGGGGTAGAGGGGTAGAGATGCTTTGAAAATGCATCTAATTTGCCCTGGCCATTTCCTAGATGGCTCATCAGGACAAGCAAAGATAATATTAGCAGTAAAGATGAGGGATAAAGGACAAGGCGAGACAATAGTAACTCTCCTACGAGGGCTTTCAACAGCTTGGGCTCATCTCTGCCAGCGGTTGCTCTTTGCCGGAGAACGATCGCATGCCTTTCCCAGCAGACCCGTTGCAGACGCAAGCAGAGCAGCAAGCACACCCACAGCGGGGGATCATTTAGGTTATTATTTCAACTAATTGCATGCGTAGCTAAACTACAGAAACACAGAAGCTTAACACCAATTATTCAAATCAGCCTGTTCCAGTCACACACCACCGCGGAGGCTGGAGCGGCTGAGGAAAGTTGTTATCTGCTCATGCAAGGCTTGTGCCAGCCCTGGGGTTCCCGGAGCCGCCATCATCCCCGCTGACATGTCTGTGTTGGTGCTGAGGACTCCGAGATGCGCAGATGATGCAGTGTGTGAACACAGGTCGGATCCTTTTGCCTAGTCCTGGTCTCAGCAGGAGTCACCCCAGCCTTGGAAACCCCAAAGAGGAAGGCAAAGCAAAGCGAAATCCAGGCCACGAGCAGAGCTGGCTGGAAAACCGTCAGAACAAAAATCTTCAGACATCCCCAGCTCGGTGCTTTTCAAACTATTTCGTTCTGGGAATTTCTGCTTCTTGTCCTTTTTCATCCCACTGTTTGTGGGCCGTTTGTTCTCGCCCAGCCTGGGTTGCAAGGACATCTCGGTGACCTGGACCTGCGAAGAACAGCGGCCCGACAGTCTTCAGAGGAGGCCGCTCAGAACGGGTGTGTCTACACGTGCATTTACACCAGCTTAAATTTACTGTGCAGTAACTTAGTGTGCAGTAAGCAGGAATAAGCTGGCATCTACACGTGAAGGTGTTAAAGTGAATTAATGCTGTGTGTGGACTGATTTGGGACTAAAGTTAGTCCCAAGTCAGTCCATGCACTGCGCAGCAAAGCATCGACATGCGTGTTACTGCACAGTACCTAACCGGGTGTAAATCTGATACCTGCATGATGCCGGTAGCAAGTTAACGCTCAAGTCAGTGTAAGTTGCTGTATCTTCTGCACAGTACAGGTGTGCACAAGTACACACGTGCCCGTACTGTGCCGTCATTTTGGTTACTGCGCAGTAAATGCGCACGTGTAGACACGCCCAATGATTGGATGCTAAATGGAGAGAGTGCAGCAAACAGCATGGGAAAGGCAGGGGTAAGGTCGCACTGCCTAGACCCGTGGTTTGGTGAAAACCCAAACATCTTTGCAGGGAAAATGGTTAGCAACAGAAAACGACCTGCCGAGCTCCAGCAGTCTCCTGGCCTGCGATGTTCTCGCCTTCAGACCTCGCTGAACACTGGCCTCTTCCCTCCAGGCCTGTAACAACCAGCCGACTGCTGCAGACGTCTCTGGAGTACGGATGAATTAAGGCAACCCTGCACCCGTGCATGTACAGTTCACACAAGGGCCCTGCCAAAACCCTTCCCCCAGGCTGTCCTCACTGAGAACAGACCTACAGGCATTACTATATATCACTTACATAGTCCTAGATTAGAAGGCGCCAGGGAAGTCGGACTATGGCAGGCTCCTCACAAGGCCAATGGAGAGAGAGCGAGAGGTAAAACTGGACCAGACATCAAAATAAGGGCCGAAGTGACCTGGCGAACACGCTTTCCTGCTTAGCATAATGTCGTGTTATCTAGTGAGAACCGGGATGGGTACGATGTCCCTGAAGGAGCTGTAATCATGCAGCTGTCTGGATCGGTGTATAAGAGGGGCTGGGAGCCTTGGACGTTTTGTATTCAGCTTGGACAGCCGAATGAATTACAGACTACCATGAATTACTACGGCTACCATGAATTACAGACAGTGAGGTTGGATGGGACTTCAGGAGGTCACATCCAGTGCAACCCCCTGCTCCAAGCAGGACCAGCCCCAACTACATCATCCCAGCCAAGGCTTTGTCTACCTGGGTCTTCAACACCTCCAAGCATGGAGATCCCACCACCTCTCTGGGGAGCCTATTTATTACCCCCATAGTGAGAAAGTTTTCCCTAATATCCAACCTCAACTTGCCTTGCTGCAGCTTGAGCCCATTGCTCCTTGTCCTGTCATCTGCCCCCACTGAGACCAGCCCAGCTCCATCCTCTTTGCAGCCCCCCTGCAGGGAGGTGAAGGCTGCTATTCAATCCCCCTCGGTCTTCTTTTCTCCAGACTTGATAAGACTCGGCTTCTCATATGCCTGCACTTTACTGCAAATATCCTGACCTGCACCGTGCACCTGGTCATGCATAGTTTTTAGGGGCTTTGTAGGCAATTTGGTCAAGGTCTGTGGGCACTTGATTGGTAACAGGGTTATCAAGGCATCACAGATGATGGGGGTTGGAAGGGACCTCAGGAGGTCACATCTAGTCCAACCCTTGCCCCAACTACATCATCCCAGCCCTAGGAGCATGCACGGGCTGTAGCACAGATGGTACCCAGACATAGCGCACCAAACGGAGGAAGCCCGGCGTGACGAGCATCACCCGATTCCCTTGCCTTACAAACAGCATTGGTGACCGCCTCTGCAATCTCATGTACGTCTCTGGAGCCTCAGCCGTGGGCCAGGGCGCCACAAGGCTGGAGCTGTGCAAACCCAGAGTGAAGACATGGTCCCTGCCTCAAAGAGCTCACAACCACTAAACCGCAATTTGAGGGGCAGGCAATGATGCTCGGCCTGAAGCTTGCCTTAAAAAAAAAAAGCATTAAATACCTATCCCTCTAATTACAGCCCTCCCTCTCTCTTTATTCTTGGCAAGTCCGTGATCTATTTCTATTGAAGGGCTGCGTCCTCCGACTTACAAAATGCAGCAACGACTGCTTATCTTGTGGCTCCCAGTCCTTCCCTCCTTGTTTCCTTTTCCTCCCCGCTGCTCTGCTGTACCCACGCATCCTCATCGGCAGCTCCTAGGCCCTTCAGGACGGCAGCCTCCTTTCGGCCGGCGTGCCTATATTTTCCTGTGCCGACGCGACTGCGACTGCGACGGTTTAGAATGGGACATTGTTTAATCAATGGCGCCGGTAACGAGGATGAAGTCACGCCACTCGAGCAAGGGCTTTGTATCACTACTGCTTATTTCTGCACCTTGAAAGGAGTAAGCTACCTTGGTAGAAACCCCTCGGCGGTGGGTATAATGAAGAGAGTTAGCTACTCCCACGCTAACGAGGCCAAGCTGCTCTAACGAGGTTTTGTACAGAACCTGCGTGCAGACCGGCTTTTGTGCTGCCTGTTTCGACTCTGCCTAACGCAATGTGACCGGGATACGAAGCGGAGGATGGAGACGAACACAATGGGGCCCCGCCTGTCGCTCGCCGGCGCCGCGCCGCTCTCGAGAAGAGCTCTCCAAAGGAGGCTTTGATCCCAGATCCTAACACTTTGGCGGAGGAAGTTCTTTTCCTCTCCTGCCAGCTCCTCCGCTACGGTGTGTAATAACAATACTAATAATAATAATTTTTAAAAGCTGTTAGCAGCCCAGGTGCACGCTTCTGCTTCCTAAGGTATCTGGATTTAGACACCCGCTGCCCACCCAGCTTAGTATTTATTAGGAAAACTCAATACTGTGCCTGCAGCCAGCCTCCTGGTTTCAGGGGCTGATGTGACCTTCCTCCTGGATTACAGAGGAGGGCCAAAAAAGAAAAGAAAAGTCAGGCTTTCAGTGGAAATTCAACAGTAATCTCAGGTGTGGAGCACAGCTTCCACTCTGGATATTTTGGGGGAAAATGCTGGCAAGACCACTTCACCCTGGGTTCAATCATAGTGCCAAGGTGAGCCCGAGCACCCTCTCCTCCCATATCCACATGTGCATTGGCAATGGGGGCTTCTTCTACCGAAGAGGGCCTTCATGGCGGGAGGCACCATCAGGCCTGACCCTACCAGGCTCTCAGCCAGTGGGAAGTCAATGAGCACCCTTAGCACACAGAGAACAAGGGCTGCCAAGCATCTGACAGGCGGGACACAAAACTTCCCAGGACTGACTCATCGGGTGCATCTACACATGCATTTAAGCAGAACTAAATTTAATGCACATTAAGACAATGCATTCTAAGTGATTTTTGGTAGGTGTCTATACGGGCAGGGACTTGGCACGAAAGTTAATGCCAAGTCCCTGCAGCCCTGCCATGTGCCTCTAGTGCAGGCCCAGCACAAAAGTTAGTTCCAGGTCGCATCTACATGTGCATTAATGAACTTTAACTAATTGCACCTAAATTTGATATCTGCATTTGCAAGTATCAAATTTAGGGTGATTAGCTTAATTTCACTATTTTTAATGTGCATTAAGGGTGTGCACATGTAGACACGTGCCCATAATGTGCATTAAATTAGGCTCCTTGGGGTAGATGGGGCAACTCTTTTAGAGTAAGGAAGGATCAGGATAGTAGTTCAACGCATCCATTTTTATGGCACCTTCCCATTATTGCCTTGGTCTACCTCGAGGTCTGATACCCTCCCCCTCAGCTTCCAAAATCTGCCTCTCGTGATATGCCCTCCCTCTTTCATGCTCTTGCTTTGCTCCGGATGTCAAGTCTTTTATCATAGCTCCACAGACTCTCGATCGTGTCTTCTCCTCCTTATTCACTTTTCTTGCACTGCCCCAAATATTTTCCTTAGCACTTTGTTTCCAGATGCTTGTGGGCTTTTCCCTCACCCACAGCCACAACACCTGAAACCCGAAGAACACCCCATAAGGTGCCATTGGTACATGGTCCTGATGCCGCCGTGGCAGGGAAGGAGTTGGTTTATAGTCTCTGGTGAGCCCAGGAAGAGGCTCCTGCCCCATACTACTGAGAAAGGCAAAGCCCAGAGATGATGCCAATGTGACCTATGGGAACAATACCTTCCTGACCATAGGTCAGCCCTGAGCGAAAGAGCAAGACCTTCCAGCCAGGAACCGCTGGGTTTGCAAGAGCATTAGCACGCTCCAGTCTAAATCCCAGGCCTGACGTGTGGCCAGCATCACAGAGCCTCAGAAATGAGCCCCCCCACCCCGAATACGAGGAATAAGTAATTCCTTCCAGGCCCCGGCTGGTGGGCAGGAGAAAGCCCTGAGGTCTGGGATTGCCAACACTGCAAAAGCTGCCTTTATACCCCAACCTGAGGGCTCAAACACCTGGCTCCATGTCACAGCCCTGGGTGAGTGAGCCAGGGCACCCTCCCTTCCCTGAACTCATCCATTTCTGGCTAGAAGAGACAGAGGCCCCTTGCTGCCACCGCTCTGCTTGGGAGGCCGCTCCAAGACTTCGCTCCTCTGATAGAAATCTTCTTCCGAGTTTATTTGCGGTCAGTTTGTTGCCGTTTGATCTTGAGCTGGTGTTTTCCAGCCTACAGAGCTCTGCTGCTTTCCCAGTACTCAGCCCACATGCATACTTGTGCAGAGCAAGCAGATCTCCTGTTAACCTCTGCTCTGCTAAACAAAACCAGCCACACTCCTATAATCCTCTTTCATAAGAGGGCTCCATTCCCCTCACCGTTTCAGTGACCTTTCCTGGAATTTAAATTCCCACTTTTTACAACACTGGCGTATCCAATGCATGGGGTCTTACCGATGCCCTGTGCAGGGGTACCAGCCTTGCCTTGCCTCTGCTGTATATATACACTCTGAGACTGTATTGGATTGCATTGTGCATGGATGCATTGCACTGGCAGCTCACGGTCATCCTATGACCATAGGATCACAGGGTTGGAAGAGCTATCAAGGGTCATTTAGTGACCAAGTCAACCTAGTCCTCCTGTTCTTTACATGTCTACGCGCGTCCATTTTACAGCTGAAGTCCTTGCAATAGGTCCCCAAGGGTATGGCTTTGTACATCCCACTGCTGAACTTTATTCCATCGCTAACACCCCAAGGTTATTCGAATCTGCCCGTGTAATAATCTGGTCCTCCTCCACATTGCCAGTGCCCCGGCTTAGCATCACCTCCAAATTTCATGAGAGCACAGTGAAGTCACTGGTAAAAATGTTAACCTGGCCAGGTCCCAAGACCGATCCCAGAGGAATATCACTGGTCCCCACTCCCTCGTGGGATTACTCGCCTTTCAGGACAACCCACTAACCTCTCCCTGTGAGCCAACTCCCTCCACCTCACAGCTGTAGCATGGATCCCATCCTCCCCAGGTTGGCCAACAAGTTTCCCCTGAAGCTTGGCATCAAAAGCTTTGGTCTCGATAAATGAAGTCCACCAATTTCCCCTTACCCAAGACCTCGGTTATCGTGCCATAGACAGATATTAACTGAGCCCGACAAGAACATCCTGTGATAAACCCATGTTGTGTTTTGCCCCATTTTCCATTTCCTTCTGCATCTCTGACTAATTCTTTCTTTCTGTATCTATTCTAAGATCTAAGTTTAGTGAACAGGCCTAGATCACTCTTCCTCCCTTTTTTTTTTTTAAAAGATGCTACATTTGCTATTTTGGGGGCACAGGGCTCTATCCCTATCCTAGTACAAAGCTCCTCAAGAAGACATGAGCCATCCAGCAGTTTCAAGGTGCTTTAAAAGAGGCCGGGGTCATGATCCCCATGGTACAATGGAGAAACAAAGGCACAAAAAAAAGAGCAACTCATCCCAAAGTTAGTCTCAGGCTGGGGCGGCACTAGGGCACAGGGTTGACAGTTCAGAGGTTGCAAGTTCAAGGCCATAGCAGAAAATACCTTGTCACAAGCACATGAAAAGGAAGGAAACCTCAGGCCAATGCAGAGCTGGGAACAGACCCCAGCTCTCCAGAGTCCAAATCCAGCACTCCGCATGCTAGGCATCTTCCGGATTTGGCTTTCTTGGATGGAAGGGCACCTCCAGGTAACGCTCAGCATCCTTGCAGCACATGCTCTGCACCCCATGGGATCCAACCCCTGGACACCAGAGCCTCTGGAGATGCTGCACTGCCCCCAAAGTCTTTCACGGTGCAAGAAAGAGCTGTTTAGCCACAGAGCTAAATGCATGCCACAAACCAAGGCTGACGGGCCTCCATCCTGGGGTGGAGGCTCTGAGCAGAGGAATGTGCAACAAACCCCCAAACTGGGCTGGCTACCAAGGGCAGGGGGTCTGGGCAGCTGCTCAGAAGCAGCTGGGTGAGGGACAGGACATGCCCAGGTCTGGTCCACACTGGTGACCCCTCCCTGCTGCTGTCTGTGCTCAGCCATAGACTCCCCTCCCTTCTCTGCCAAGCCCGTGAGACCCAACCAGCCCCTACCTTAGCCAGGCACTGCCTCCTGTTCCCTGAAGCCCCTTCTCCCTGGCTTCACATACAAGCCTATGACAGGGGCAGTCATGAGGACAGTCAAATTACTGGCCTGCTCAACTGCCTAGGGCAGTCCACCCACCTGCCTCGCCTTTGGCATATCTAATTAGTTGTTTATAAGCCAGGAGGCTGCCCATTTACTGCCCAATGCCAAGGGCGTAATACACAGCTCCAAACCTTCCCTTTACCGTGTCCCATGCCTTGCAGATGGCATCACTATATGGCTTCGGCCCCACGATGGACCTCACTCTATGCCCACCAGGTGTGCAGACCCCTCCTTCTCTGGTGGTCCATCTCATTGTAGGCTGCTGAGCTCCCTGGACTCTTCTCCCCCTTGGTAGTGGCTCCTCCAGGACCTTTGGCCACACAGGCCCTGGCCTTGCCTCCAGGCCAGTCAGGACCCAGGCGCCTGGCTCTGGGCGTCCCTCATGGTGGGTGCTCTGGCTCGTTTACCGGCCCCAGCATTGACCAGTTGAGGTTACTCTGGTTAGGGTATTGAGCTGCTCATCCTCTCCGTCTCATATGAGTTCACCTTCTCAGGCCCTTCCAAACCCAGCTCAAACCATCTCTAAGGCCAGCCCATGCACAGTCCTTCAGGCCCACCCATGCAGACCCTACTCTATGCAGCCTTCTCACTTCTCATACGACCCCTTATTGGGCCCACTACACCACCCCCTCACTGGGGCGCTCGGCCTTACACCCCTTGGGTCTCCGGCCTGATGACATGCCTTGACCCCTCACCTGTCCCCTCTATGGGGTAACCTACCAGATTGTGCTATACGGCACCCCATGCTTAGCTTTCACTAGGGAGGCACTGGTGTGGCATTTCCTGAGACTACCCCACCATGGGCAACCCCACCACACCATCCAACCCCAGCGGGGTGTAGTTTTAAGTCATTCCCCAAGACCAGGTGTGGCAGAAGGCCATCACAGTACCTCCTCAAAGTCTGCACAGTGTCTCCCCAAGCTTTTGGGCTTATCACCTGTCTGTCAATTTGGTTGCCCCAGTCACTGCGGTGGGCAGGTAGCCCTCCCCCATCTATCTCATGTAACCCTGAGTTTTAACTTGAGCTGGAAATATTCCTGAAGGAGGGGGATCCTGTTCCTGCAGATGTGAGAAGCTACAGGTAGCCAAGGGAGGAACTCCACCTCAATGACCTCATGGCATGGGGTAGGGCTTGACTCCTATAGGTGAGTAGTGTTGCTTTTTAAATGGATTGCTTGACATCAGACAACAGCTGCCTGATTGGACCTGGAAGGTGAGGTCACCTAAAAGCACCAGGCATCAGCCAATGGGGCTGCTTCTGGTGCTTCTGGTTGTGTGATCAACCACGACCTAGCCACACTGCTTGCTCTAGGGTTATTCTGCAATTCCTCCCTATCCTGAATCCTCCCCCAAGCCTCCTCTCTGTAACCAATAAAGATCTCCACTGTACCTAGTGGGGTGGATCCTTTGGGAGAGGGATAAGAGCCATGCCTTTGTGTCCCCTTGGTCTGGCTAACTAAGAGAGACCGCTATTTGTGCTCCAGGCCAAGGGAAGCACCCCAAGTTCTTGCAGTGGGTCGAGCAACCTCAAGGTCTGCAAGGCCTGTGTATCCCAGGGGGCACAGGGCTGCAGATAGACTGAGACTCCTGGGTGGTGGCAGTGGTTGATATCAGGCTCGTGGGTGTGCTCCAGGAAGGGGGTCAGCCAGACGTGAGATGCCCCAGGGAGGCACTTGGGGCCTGGTAGGTGGCTGGGTGCAGTGAGGTGGGTGGCTCAGTGCAGGAGCACCCCTTGCTGGCCTGCCACACCAGGAACCTCCTCCATTACCATAGTCCCTACCCTGACCTCCAGGTGTTGCAGAAGTAGTAGCAGGAGGAGGCAATGCTATCCTTCTAGCTCCCTGCAACATCTGCCCACTGAGCAATCCTGGGCCTGGGTTTATATTGAGGCCACCCAACCCCATCCTCCAATCCAGGAGCCCTCTTGCAGTCATGTGACCACCTCATTAGGCTGTATTGCACCTGCTGGCTGCTCCGCAGCCTGTTCAAGCCTCTTAAAGTGGAAGGCACCAAAGTGCCCTGCTCCACCCCTTGCTAATGGGAAATTTCCTTTGAGATGAGACAGCAGCAGAAGAAAGGGAGGCAACAGGATCTCATGAGTGCAGTGTGGAGGGCTTTGGGGTTGTGGCAGGTCCTGCTGGGAAGTCTAGTGCATTCGAGGAAGTCGATCACCCAGAGCTGGCCCAGACACTGTGAGGAAAACAAGGGCAACATCGCATCCTGGTTCCTGCTGGCTGGAGCCAGAGGAAATATTCCCTCGGTAACACCTCCCGTTGGACTAGCTGTGCCCCCAGGACGGTCCCAGCAGCAGCAGTGTGAGAACCGGGAAGGCAGCGACATTGTTTTGTCTTGAGGGACGATTCACACCCGCAGGAAAAGAGAAGCCAAGCAGTCACCCCTCTCCCTGCAAACCAGCGTGCAGCTCTGGTGGGCTCCGCTTCTTCCCCAGACCTCAGCAGGGGTCTTTGGTGCCGTGTCTGCCATCTCGTCCAGCTGCACAGTGGATCCCACCAAAGAGATTACTAAGCAAATCCTGCTTCAAGTTGCAGCAAGGGAAGTTGAGGTTAGATATAAGGAAAACTTTCTCACCAGGAGCGTAGTAAAGCACTGGAACAGGTGACCCAAAGAGGTGGTGGGATCTCCATCCTTGGAGGTGTGAAGACGGGGGTAGACAAAGCCTTGGCTGGGATGATGTAGTTGGGGCTGGTCCTGCTTGGAGCAGGGGGGTGGACTCGATGGCCTCCTGATGTACCTTCCAGACCTCATTGTCTGTGCTTCTTGCCTATTCCCTAAGCCATTAAATAGAAGCAAGGGCATCCAAGCCCCCAGGACAAGGAGGTGTGTGAATGCAAGGTGCTTGCAGCCTCTGCTCACCTGTTGCTTCCACCCCAGAGCCATGCGTAGAGCAGGCCGCGTGGCCAGGGAGGTGTGCAAGCCAGGGGGTGGGAAGCAGGGCTCCCTCCCCAGTCTCCAGAACCAGCCCTCCCTTGTGAGCTTCCAGCCCTGCAGCATCTCCATTGCCCAAAGGGCATGCACAGCACACCTGCCTGGGTGAATAAAAGCCAGCCCCACCATCCAATGGTCCAGCTCTCTCAGTCCTAGGAGCAAGCTGGACCTCTGTGCTGTGGCATGATGCACCATCCACCCAAAAGACACTCAGACCCAGGGGTGCAGAAGATGCCATCCTCCACTGCACACCGCCTGGGTCACTCTCGGGTACCCTTGGGTACCGAGGTGCTACCCGGGGGAGGGACTCAGCATCACGGACAGGCAGGGTGCCAGTTGGACTCCTTCAGCCAGAAGAAATTCCCACTGGAGAAAGCTGATGGATGGGATCAAAAGACAGCACAGACTGGATCCAAGCCACTAACGAAAAAAAAAAAGCTGTGGAAACCATTTCAACGTCACCCTTTCAGCTCTGGCACCCTGCGATAAGTCCTTAGGCAGCAAGCAGCTGGGGCGGCACGTCCCCTGGCACCGCTGCAGCTTTCCGGGGTGCATTTCCAGGCTCCACAGAAAACCTGGGAATTTGCTGTCCCCCACCAAGCTGCGATTCCCAGAGCGCTGGTTTCCGACACGTTCTGCAAGGCGCGAGGCGACAGGCACATTAAAAGCGGAGGATATGAGCTCTTCCCCTTCGCTGCCTCTCCCACTCAATTCCTCTTTAATAACCGATCTTTTCAAAGCAGCGCACTGCACCTTCTCTTTGAAGTAGCAGGAAGAGAGAAAACCCCGAGCCAGACACCGGCTACCCCAAATCTGTCCTCTTCGGAAACAGATTCCCTCCGGGCAAATGAACTTCAAGCTTCTTCCTAGAGCACAGCCCCGTCTCTCACCCCCCTCCACATGCAAAGAAGCCCTCATGACACCTTGTCCATAAGCTTAATGGGTTTTAAACTATCTCCATGCCTGGCCACATACTTGGGATGTCCCCTAAGGGCTGCTAAAAAGTCACAAGCCGGAAAAAGACGGGGGCTCCACATCTCCCACCCCCCAGCGGGGAGACGGTTTATCTACACTCGGTGTTACCTTTCACGTGCCGGGAGAAGCCCCCCTTGAAGCGAGCCAGCCATGAAAGCAGCATGGGGACACCAGCCCGGATTTGAACTTTTCACCATTTCTCTCTTCTTTTTTTTTGTCCTGAGGGGGATTTTTTTTTCTTTTTTCTTCTTTTGGTCTTAAAAAGCCCTTCAGGAAATGATTTAGGAGTGGAGAGGCTGGCCGGCTAATGAGCTGCAGCTGAAGCAACGCTTGTTTACAGTCGTGTCATTAAAATCTTCCCCCACTTTGTGTGTGTGCGCGCGTTCACACCCTCTCTTGCACACACACATGTGCACGCGCCCCGCTTTCGCCCCCAGAGGGGATGCCCAGCCAGGCAGGGCTTGCAAAATAAATCACGCTCGCCAAGGCCCGCCATAGCAAAGCATCAACCTGGCTGTTGGGGGAACTGGATCACAACGGGACTAGAAAGTTGTTGAACCAAGAGAAATACGTCCCTCCGTGCACCGCACCCCCTGGATAAATGGGGCCCGGGATGAATATTTGGGGGGCCTTACCATCCCAGAGGATGGGGTTTATCTGGGTTCACTTTTTCAGCCTTAAATGGTGGGGGGGACCCCCCAAAAGTGGCTTCCCAGACTGCTGGCTTCCCCCTTGCCCCAGGTATGAAACCTGCAGCTGGGGATCAGGGCGGTATTCCCATGCTCTGCCACAGGCTTCTTGATCTCGAGCAAGTCATTTAACTGCCTCCTGCCTCAGTTTCCCCTCCTGGGAAAAGCCGGTATCCTGGGAGGATAACAGCTGTGGGTTGGGTGCCCCAAAGCAGGCATAGACCTGTGAAAGGCCCCAGCCCAAAAGATGAAATCTGGGGGGCAGAGGCTGCCTTACCGTTAGGTGTGTACACTCCTGGCGCACAGACTCAGGTCCTCCACACGTCTATAATACAAATCCACAGCCCCTGTACCATGCACCGGTGCAGGCTGGGGGTGACGGGCTGGGCAGCAGCTCTGCAGAACAGGACCTGAGGGGACAGGGGACAAGAAGCTGGACAGGAGCCAGCAGTGTGCCCGTGGTGCCAGGAAGGCGACCGGCATCCTGGGCTACATTGGCAGGAGCGCTGCCAGCAGATGGAGGGCAGTGATTCTTCCTCTCTATTCAGCACTGGGGAGGCCACATCTGGAGTCCTGTGTCCAGCTGTGTCCCCCCCACTACAGAAAGGATGTGGACACATTGGAGAGAGTCCAGTGGAGGGCAATGAAAATGGTTGTGAGCTGGGGGGACAGGACTGGTGAGGAGAGGCTGAGGGAAATGGGCTGATTGAGTCTGCAGAAGAGAAGACCGAGGGGGACTGAATAGCAGCCTTCACCTCCCTGCAGGGGGTTGCAAGGAGGATGGAGCTGGGCTGTTCTCAGTGGGGGCAGATGACAGGACAAGGAGCAATGGGCTCACGCTGCAGCAAGGGAAGTTGAGGTTGGATATAAAGGAAAACTCTCTCAGGAGGGTGGTGAAGCACTGGATCAGGCTCCCCAGAGAGGCGGTGGAGTCTCCATCCTTGGTGGTTTTGAAGCCCCTGGGTAGACAAAGCCTTGGCTGGGAGGATGTAGCTGGGGCTGGTCCTGCTTGGAGCAGGGGTTGGACTAGATGTGACCTCCTGCGCTCCCTTCCACCCTCGCAGTGATTCTCAGGCACGCAGGCTGTAGCACCCATTCCCTGGCAGCACCCCTGGGCTCACTCAGGCTTTGGGTTGCTCTCCAGTAAGACTGTGGGCATCCATCTGTTCAAGTCCTGCACCCATGAGGTTATTATCAGGTGTGTAACACAGTGAGCAACCATCCCCAGGAAGCTGCTTCTTGGAGCTGCTCCAGCAGTTAAGTCCAAGGAAGGACCATATGAATGGGGCCAAAAATACCCGCTGCTGCCTCTTTGCAAACCACAGGCTGCTAACTCCCTGCTTCACGACCCCCACTTAATGCCTGGAGAAAACACCGGTGGTTTTCCCACCCTGCCTCCTCTCCAGAGTCACTGCTTTCTTCCCTGGACCTTCTTGCTGTAGTAACTTATTTGCTTAAGGCAGATGCTAGTGTTTAAATGTGAAAGCACCTGTTACATCTGCTTGCTGTATCAAAGCAATTACGGTAATTAGCAGCGCCTGTGCGGGCTGGGGAACTTTAAAAATGTGCAAAGCTGACACTTAGTGGAGAAGGGAAGTGCTGATTGCCAGCTGTCCCCCTTGCTATTTGTGGGCTCTGTGCCCACGACTTCCCCTTAAAGCTCAGCTGCCTACGTACATGGCACAGACCCCTTTCCTGGATCCCGGCACGGAGCCGCAGAATCAAGAACAAGCTTCAGACCAAAGTGCCAGAAAACCTCCAAAAGGAAGAGCTGGGGTGACATAACATCAGAGTCAGGGCCCACCGGGGCTATCCAGTCCAACGCCCTGCACCGATGCAGACGTCGCTGTTCCTACCCCATCCCAGACGAAAACCCTCCAACTTCTGCCCGGAAAGCTCCGGGGACGGAGATTGCACCACGTCCCCGGGCAGCCGGTTCCCCTGCTCTGCCCGTCAGGACATGCTTTCTCAGATCTGATCTGCTTGGCTGCAGTTGAAACCCAGTGCCAGTGCCTTGTGCTCCGTGCTAAGGGAAAACACTTGTTCGCACTTCTGGTTGTGGCAGCCTTGTAAACCGCTACCATGACCCGACTCTGTTTCCTTTTCTCCAAACTAAATCTCCCCACTTCTCTCAACCTTTCCTCATACAGCTGCCTTCCAGCCCCTCTTCATCTTCATCGCCCACTTCTGCATCCTCTCTTACTTCAAGCTAGAGGCTGTCTTATAACCCGCTGCAGTGCTCCTTCAGCCGATGTTTGGAAGCAGGATAAATCCAGCCTGGAAATAAGGTGTGGATGTGTAACGGGGAAAGCAATGGGACACTGGAGCAGCTGACCAAGGGCTGTGGTGCATTGCCCATCACAGGACATCTCTAAATCAAGGCTGGACATGGTCTATAGGAATTGCTAGATGGTGGCAAAGCAGGCGGTCCTCTGGTCTGAGCTCTGCAGGAGGTTGACCATATGGCTACAGTGGTCTCTTCTGGCCTTAAAGGCTATGGTCCTACAGCCTTCCCCCTCCCCAGATACAGAGATCCTCTGCAAGGGAGGGCTGGCTGCCCTGCACAAATGCACCGGTGATGCTGCTGTATAGGATTTAGTTTAGCAAGCATCAGAGGACCGGGTGGCATGGGGCACTGGGAAAAAGAGACAGAGCTTAACAACAGGTCCCCAGGAGAGCAGGCGTGTCTATACAGTGCAAAGCACGTGAACTGGCCCTGCGTGTGCTACTGCCAAACTAGACACATGTTTGCAAGCAAGCTTTCGGTCCGACATCCCAACAGCCCTAATAAGAGAAGAAGGTCGGTGCATCTCATCAATGCCCGAGGCACCCGCCATGCTTCAGGGCAGCCACATGGGATGAGGCGATATGAGAGCAGTAACCTTCTAACTTTGCAGGCCCAGGACCAAAGAGACCCGATGCCTTGTACCATGGTGAGAGGACGGGCCATTAGCACTGACCTGCACTCAAACACTCAGCTCAAGACGCTTCAGACCTTGCATCAATTTTGTTCTTTCAGCCCAGCTTTCTAAACACACTTTTTTTTCCATGGAAAACCTAAGTCATGTTCAAAATGTGCCAATTTTGCAATGCAACTCAGAGGGGGAGAATAAAATGACCCAGGATTGCAGAAAAAAAACCCCAGATTTTTTTCCCCCCTCTTTTTTACTAAAGTGAAAAAAAATCCCCCCAAAAGTTCCCTAACAAAAAGAGAGAAGAGAGTAAAACCTTTTGTTTCTTTCCAAAGGGGATGCAAAGGGGATCTACAACTTCCCAGCCAGCTCTGTTCTCAAACACTTGATCTGAACGGCACCGGGCGCTTTGATCTTCAGAGCCTACTGGGGAGCTTCACAAGGACAGGTGGGCTGGCAAGATAGCAGGCTTTGTCAAAAGACTTCAGCCAGAGGAGTAAATGCAGAAGACGGCGAGAATTACAGCTCAGGCCAGAGGAAGCTACAGGCTCGTGAACTTCAAGTGTTTGATGCTTGCACAAAGGTTTAGCTCTTGCTCCTTTTCTCATTTCATTTTGTAGGCTCGTCCCTAACGGGCTGGCTCAGATGAGGAAAGGCTCCACAATGGCGGAGCGGTGAAGATGCAAGGCAGGGATCGTCTGCATCGACAGAGCTGGGCCATGGGTCAAACTGGGAGTGTGGACAGGGCTGGATCCCGGAGCCGGGATGGCAAGGTTTGGGAGCACGTGCTCCGCCGTGGGTGGAGGGAGCCAGGCCTGGGACAGATAGCAAAGGGGCATCGGTCCAGGATGGAGGGGGCATGGGGAGACCCTCCGGCTGAGACCCCGGACCGCAGCCCAGGATGAAAGTGCATCGATGGTTCACGTGTTTCCTTCCGCCAGCTCTTTACTTCCATGTCTTCGATTCTGCTTCTGTTTTCCCCTTTAAATCTCACGGATTCCTCTCTCCTGCTCTCTCTCTTTCTAACTTTTTATGGGATTTGTTTGCTTCCAGTATGCCCACACAGATTTTTGTCAAGCCAACCAACTTCCAGTGAAGGTTGTTCCCCCCCACCCTATAATTAACACAGCATTGTCGTTAGCACACGCACATCTCTTCAGCAAGGATACACGCCAGAGGTAGCTCGGGGTCAAGACCTGCTCCTTATCTCCCCTGGCCCCCAGCCCTTCAAAAGCAGCCAGCCTCTGTAGACCAGGAGGGGACTGGACCCCTCCCCGCACACACGCGCCCCCCACCTCACTCCAGCAACCTCCTTGGAAGGGGATTCAAAGTGCATTTCAGAGACTGCCCAACTAGCAATGGAAAAATATATTTTTTTTCTTAATTTTAAAATTATGCTTTTAATTTTTTTTTCAAACTAAAAATATCCTCTCATTTTAAAGTTTCCAAGCACGATGCCCTGAAGAAGCAAGAATGACAGATGCTGCAGACTGCAGATGTTTTCCTTCTCCCTCTCTCTCTCTCTTTTTTAATTTTAATTAGTAATATTTTCCACACCAAAACTCACAGATGGTTATTTGTGTCCCCTCTTCTAGGTCAGCGCAGGATGGAGCTGACCTCCTGTGGACTTAGTGTAACTAGCTGCAAAGCAGGTCTAGCTGCAGTGGATTATACTTGCTAGGGTTAACTAGTTGCCTGCCACTTACTATGCTACGTACATCCAGAGCCATCAGCGCTCTGTAGCAGAAGGCCTTGCCAATATACAGTTTCCCCACGTCGATTTAAAAGCTAGATGGTTAGTTCAGTCGGTCACTTGATGAAGTTAAACTGGTAACTACCCTTCTGCCCCAGTGTGGACCTTTTTAAACTGGTTTCTGACCCTCTAAAGCCAATTCAGCTGAAGTTGTTTGCAAGGTGGTTTGCATTAAACCAATTTAGCACCCTGTGCTCCTGATAGGAGGGAGTTGCAGGCAGAGATGCCCCAGTTTCACCTCACATCTCTGGTTCAAGCCGCTGCGGTCCTACGTGCAAATGAGGCCTTAGACAACCCCTGGTGATGGGCTGTTCTGCAACAGTTTCCCCGTGACCAGTGCTAAAATCCACGTGGTGGAGGGGAAATGAGGGGAATCCGGCTCCCCATTTCTATGTGCTAAGTGCCCTCATTGGTACCAAAGTGCAAGCAAAACCTTGCTCAAACTGGCAACCAACCAATGCAAGACAGGTGTGAGAATGCACCCACTGTCACTTTGCACCTGCTTTGCAATGGTGAAATCACTGCACAGGGAGCAGTGCAATGATGAACCATGCCTTATGCAATGGACCACACACTCTCCCCAGACCTGGGAAGAGGGCATGCAGGAAGAGTGAGAGCAAAATGACTTACTTCAAACTGCACCATGATGGGAAAGTCTATGCTCTGACCTCAAAATATATAGCATGCCCGTAGCTAGCAGCAAGCAACGGAGAAGAACTAGCATTGGGAACAGGACTAGCATTGGGAGCACTGGGAGCACTGGGAGCAGGATTAGCATTGGGACCAACTAGCATTGGGAGCAGGGGCTGGAGTAGGGAAAAGTTACTCATCTCTTAGGATGTTTTTTCCAAGGGAAGTGAAATAAGCTCCCCAGTGCATTGGGAGCCTAAGTCAGGGGCTCTCCACTCCCCTACCCCAGCCCTTTCCCCACCCATCCCTACCTGGATGCTCAAAGCGCATCTAGGTCAACAGCCTTGCGTTGCTGTGTGAACCGTGCCAGGTGCAGACAGGACACCCTTGGTGCTCCAGGGGCACCTGACAGGCACACGTGTGCACACTGCATGCACCCTTGGGAGCACACCTGCACTGCTGGCAGAGGCACAGCTTTGGGCCCCACCGAGGGCTGCAAAATCTCCATCACCAACCGCAGGGCCCAAAAGGCTAATGCCAAAAGACAAGTGGGGAGCAGCTGAGAAAGGCTCTCAGCACCATACAGATGATAATAGAGTGATCTTCCTCTAGGAGGCATGGCAAGCCCCATGTGACAGCAAGGGAAACTGAGGCACAGCCTGGGGTTTGCTGGCTCTCAGTCTTTTCTGATAGCCACAAGGCTACGAGCTCCTTCTCAGCACCAGCTGCTGTCCAACAAAACCCAGCTAGGGAACCAGACAGCACTGGGATCCCAATTGAAACTTGCCCTGGAGGCCCAGGCTATCCCACCCTCAGCTGCGGAGGGAGAGAGCAGGAGCACGGCAGCCAGCTGAAACAGGCTGGAGCTGCTCTGGTCCCCGGCGTTTTGCACCTCTGGGATTTGTACCACAAACTCACGGGGTGTGGGGGGGGATGCAGAGGAACAAGGGGAATGGTGCAAGCCCAAGCAGCCAAGAGATGTTGATCCTGCACAACCCTTCCCAGGATCAGGGCCCATCACCCACCCCCTCCAGCTCTAGAGAGCCAAGCAGGCATGGTAGGACTGCTGCTGCTTGTCTCTCCCAGGTGGAAAGAGCTCACTCTCAGGAAACTGCCCTGCAAATGCACGAACCTGTGCAAATGCAGCCGACATGCTAGGGGATCTGGTTAGCATCACCAGCGGTGTGAAATCCCCGTGCTCTCTGGGCTGAGGAGCTTGATGTAATAGACCCTGAGTGTTTCATAGACCCAGCCTCGCGTTTTATGTTGTAGGGATATTGCTGTCTGTCTCTTATTGGGTTCTGCTCTGGTGTCAGGTTATACCGTACAATAAAAGCCCAGCTTTCTCTCCTTGTGTGCCTGGACCTGGGCTGAACGGTGTGCAGCAAGTTTTCACATCCGTGCTGATGGGGGATCATGACTTGGGGGGGAAATCGGGCTTCCTCACGCTCCATGGAGCACCTGCCACATTGCAAGTGCTACTGTACGATGTGTATGTGTGTGTTTGTGCACGTCTGCGTGTGCGTGCATGTCTGTGTGTGCGTGGTTTGCAGCTATCCTGCGTGCATACAACCACAGCTCCAATTGCACACGCACAAATTGCTTCTAAAGATGTTATCTAGGGTGGAGGGGGAGAGCCCAGCCTTGCAAAGTCAGGAAATGCAGCTGTTTGCTCACCGGCGTGTCTCTGTGCGGAAGGAGCCAGGGGTCCTGTAGCCGAAGAAGACGTGCTCCTGCCTGGAAAGCCTGGACCAGAAGATGTGTGCCCGTGGGCGCAGGGATCAGCAAGGATAAGTCTGGTGCTTCCTCATGTTGCTGCGCTTGATGTGGTCTTCCAAGGTAGCCTTCTGCCGGGTCATTTCTGCTGGCTTTTTCCAGGGAAGAAAAGGAAGCAGCAATGATACTAGGTGTAAAGGAGAGCTCGGCCCAGCTCCTCTTTCTGTCTCCAGCAGTCAGAGGGTGCTGGAAAAAATGGGCCACTGGTCCAGGTGGTGAGTCTGAAGTGATGCTGAGGAAGGAGACGGGCCAATCTTCTCTCTCCCCTTGTGTCGGGACATGGGGGGTTCCTGCCCAATATTGCACCCCGAGAGGGGCACGAGTCCCCGCGCTTGTGCATGAGTCTTCCCCTGTATTTATTCCGCCCCCCCAATACCTGAGTATTTTGTCTCTCGGCTCAGATCTCCATTTCTACTTGTCCCTCTGCCAAGTTCATACCTGGGCCCTTCGGTTTGCTTTTATCTCAGCACCCGTCCTGTTGCATTTTACTTTCCTCTTCCTACGCCCTTCTTGTACCCGCTTCCCCACTCATTAGTGCATTCGCATTTTCCTGCGTCTCTCATTGAGTCGTTCAGAGGAAAGGCCAGTTCTTCCTGACCGCCCTTTCGGCACCTCAGCTGAGCCCTGGCTTGCACAACCAGGAGCCCTCCAGTTCCCACCTCCCTGCCCTGTGCCCTTTTTGCAAGATCCATCCCCGCAGTGGCTTCACCAGCAGCGGCAGCCTCCATCCTCCCGTCTCTGCCCCTTGCTCGGGAGCAGCTGCCTGTCAAAGCCCCTAGACCTTCCACCCTGCCTCCTTTGCAATGCCCCCGCTTCTGAGATGCACAGGATGGCATGATTTGGGGTCCCAACCTCTGGCTGGCTAAGCATTGCATGCAGCCTGTGGTGCGCTGCCCCTCACCACTCAGGTGATGTGCTTGTATGGCATTTGGAGCTCATCGTGCCAGCAGCAGTTTAAGCAACCTGCTGCCCTGCGTGCACTCCTTGGTTTGCAATACATCCGGCTCCTTGCTACCCTACTGATCCTTCTGTGTCTGGGCATCCTTTTGCAAGCCCAGAGGTGAGCCCCTAAATAAAAGCTTCCGATAAGCTGAGAAGAGAAGAGTTCAGCTTTTCTCTCCGACTGTTGCATCATACTTTGTTCCTTGCTGACTTAGCTTTGCACCCTCACTCCTTGCAAAACATCCTATCCAGGAATCAGCAGCAACCAGACAAGGGGCTGCACTGAAGCAAATCCTCCCTATGCCTCCCACAGAGCCCCGGACAGGCTCAGGCAGACCCGGAGGAGCTTGGTTGGTGCTAGGGAGGGATAATTGTGCAGCACCGTGTTATTAGTCGTGCCCCTTGCTCTTTGGACTTCTGGGGGCTCTGCCGGTACGTGATACCTTTGGGGATCAGGCTGGTAATTTCAGTGCTCCAGGGCAAGGGCAAACAACATTTATTGGGCATTGTGTTGATGTAAAAATTAAAAAGAAGTGGGCAGATGACACCCAGGATAAGACTATTGCTGTAATTTATACAGGTGCTTGCTAAGGACAAAAATGCTATTGCCTGCTCTAGAGATGAGGCCTGTAATACCTGCTCCTTGTGTGAGTGATGCTGGGATAGCTTGCACATCTGTCCACTCCTGATCCTGCTGTCATGTGCACTGGGATAGAGAACCAGTGTAAACTAGACATCAGGGCATGTGCTCATCTGTCCGTGCCCTAAACTTTGAGAATTATAGAAAAGTTGGGGCCAGAAGGGACCTCTGGAGGTCATCAAGTCCAACCCACTGCCTGAGGCAGGATCAACCCCATGCAATCTAGTCCATGTAAATCTTTGTCTAACCTACTAGTGAAATGCTACAGCCTCGCTGAGGCACAACCGCAAGGCTTAGCACCCCAACAAGCCCCAGATAAAGCGACGGTAGCCAGTGCCCTGCTGTTGCGAGGGTTGTTAAAATAAGTCCTAGAGATCCAAGGAAGAGGAAGGCAAACCCTACCCCCAGTCCGTACCAATCTGGCCATGAGGTTAAATTCCTTCCTGATGCCAAATGATCTGAGCCTGAGTGTGGGGGCAAGACCCCCTAGCCAGGACCCTGCAGGGTTGGTCCCAGTGGGAGCATGGGCACAGCCCCATTCCCATCCCCAGCCAACACCTGGCGCTTCTGGGGAAGGTTCAAAACCCCCTGACACATGGAGCACAAAGTTGGGGGACAGCCAGCAAATCCCAGAAGCCCATAGCAGAGCACAGGCATCGCTGTGCCTACTTCATCCCTGCCCAGGAGCTGCCCACCCTCTCCTTAACACCTCCAGTGATGGAGAGTCCCCCCTTCCCTGGGCCTCCCTCCTCCGACAGTGAAAAAGTTTGTTCCTGAGATTCAACCAAATTGTACTTTGCAGCAACTTCAAGCCATTGATCTGTGTCCTGCTCTTCGCAGCGAGAGAGAAAGGTGTTTTCTGTCTTCTTTATCAATCAGTGGCAACAACTGACTTCCTCTTATACCCCAGGGAAGGGCAGTGCAGTGAAGTACCCCATGCTCAAAGCTTAAACCCTATCCAGCACACTCATTCTTACACATCTACCCACCGACTCCCCCTCCCCAGTGCACAAACAGACCTTGCTTTTGCATAGCTCTCGCACTCCCCAGCACATGGGTTGCCCAAGCCAGCCCTGCTGGGAACGGTGTTGCCAGCTCTAACAATTTTGTCCTGGTTAATAGGCATTATCCCTCAAGCCCCAGGTGCAGGAATCAAGCACGTGTGATCTTTTAAGCTGATCTCATGAATGCTCGGGACTGACAATGTGAAGGGTGCGGCGGTGTATCCAGCAGCCTGATGATTGAAAGCTGGACTCCACAAACAGGGAATCCTTCCCATCAGATAAAGGAGCTCAGTGTGTCGGAAGAAGCCCTTTTCATCTGCCATCCTGTCGGTTTTACACAGGGATTAGTTCTGAGAGAGCTGATCCTGCCCCGGTCAAGGTTTCGCACATGGAAAGAGTACATCGAGAAGTGTCCCCTAGTGACTGGATTCAGGGGTAAAACGTGCACGGAGCAGGACGTAGCTGGGATCAGCTCAGGAGAGAGGGACAGAGATAACACCGTAGCAGCCACTTCGTAATCCTAGGGTGGCCGTCGAACCCAGGGCACTTATAGATGAGCACAGAAAGTGGGCAATCTGGGCTAACAAGGCAGACTTTGTGTCTGGGGCTATAACTTTCATACCCCCGGTACCTGAAGACTGGTAGGGGTGGCATGACCCCCCTGGACAGTGGGTTAAAATAATACTATTTTTATTTTGGTCTCACTGGCAAGAGGAGACAGGACATGGCTGTAAGGACATGGCTCCGTGGGGACTCTCTGGTGGCAGTGAATCATCACCAGCACGCCCAGTATGTCTCTCTGGGCTAACTAAACATAACCTTTGCTTTCAAGTGTCATCACACTTGGCCTTCTTAACTCTTGGTCTGGATCCAGCACTTCTGGCATGGAGTCTCTGCCATGCCTGGTGCACCGGGAAATGCTTTCCTCTAGGCTGAAGAGTGTCTGTTCCCCTCGTGCTCCCCATCCCTGAAGATTTCTCTTTGCTGTGTTATAACAACGTAAAACAAATGTGCCAGGGGCGTGGATGTGGAGTTGTTCTGCACACGACCTGGGCAGGGAGGATAAGTCACTGGGGTGTGGGACTGCATGGATACGTCTGTCTAGCTAAAGGGAAAAGCATGCAGGAAGGCAACCCCATGATGCAAGACAAGCAACCTCTCAGCAAACACTAGGGAAGGAGATGGAAGACTCAGGGCAAGGCTGAAGGCGGGGTAGATCTGCACCTCATAGGGTGTGTCTAAACGTGCTTTTACGTGTACCTAAACTTAATGCGCATTTGCCTAATGTGCATTAAGGTGAGTTAGGTGTGTGTCTACACATGCATGCGCTAAGGCACGTTAACACAGTGTGCAGACCAACTTGGGACTAAATCTAGTCCCAAGTCAGTCAACATACACAGCATTAATGCATCTTAGCGTGTCTACATGTGCATTAAGAGTTTAGTAGGTATCAAATTTAGGTGTAAATAGCCAAAAATTGCCATTTTTAAGGAGCATTAAGGGTGCGCACATGTAGACCTGAGCCCTTAATTGGTCTTAATAATGACTAACGCACCTTGAATAGGCATGTGTAGATGTACCCATAGACTAACTAAATTGGAGCTGTGTAGAGTGAGCTTTCATTAAGTAGAGGACTTACTTCAATGAGATGCTGTGAAGGGAGACTTACGGCACGACAGGCCTACATCTAGAATGTGGATTGAAGATCTCCTTTCTCTGCTCTGCTTTGGTCCTGACTAAAACACTGCTTTGTTTTAAGATGTCTGTTCAGAGACTGCATATCCCTTTCCACTGCTCCCAGAGGAAGCACTAAACTTCAGCTTTGCTGATGAAATCATGGTCAGTACCTAGGGACTGTGGTGCAAAACCTGGCCTGAGACTAGGTTGGGCAGGTCTATACCCCAGGAGCAGTTAAGTAGCCCCTGGCATCTGCGTAGCTCCTGCTCCACTTGGGATCCCTGGTCTCCCCTCCATTCTCTCGCCTGCCGCACCTTGCTGGAATTGATTCCCTCAGGAAATGGAAGACTGCCCAGGACCTCACATGACTGATGCTCTGCTGTTGATTAGTGCATGAGCAACATTGGACCTTGGGGTCCATTTCCTGGTCTCTGACCTCCAAACCCTGGCCACTTCTCAGTTCCCGTGTCCTTAAGGGCCTCAGCTGGCCTGCAGACCCTTTATTCTTCCTGGACTCTGTGTCTCGAAGAACCTCTGCCAGCCTTCAGGCCCCAGATCAAGAAGCATCCCCTCCAGGTCTCTGTGCCCTTAAGGGTTTCAGGGCCCCACAAGCCCTTAAACCCCTGGTGAGCCTTTAGCTCCAGTCCACCCTTTTGGCTTCCCCCTTGTTGGCCCTGAATATGTCCTTTGCCAGTTCCAAAAAGGGTGCCCATAGGCTCCAAATCTGTCTGCACTGTGCCAGTCCTCTGCTGCTCAGCCTCTCCAGTCTCCTGGTAATCTGTTCCCAGCCTCTGAGTTTCCTTGCATCTGTTTCCTTCCCTGTGGACATGTAGACATGTGGTTTTAAGCGAGATTAAGCCTAATGAACCTTAAAACTAATGCATATTAGAGCACATTTGGCAGGAGTCTACTGGTAGACCCTTAATGTTCTCCTTAACACGCCTTAAAATTTAAGCGGGATTCATGCAGATTAGCACACGTGTAGACACGCTAATGCACATTAATGAGGTGTGTTTGATTGACACACACTGCATTAATGCACATCTACACATGCACTAATCCACATTAACTAATCCCACTTAAATTTGATACTTGCTTTAGGCAAGTACTAAATTTAAGCGAGATTAGCCTAAAGTCACCATTTTTAAGGCATATTAAGGGCAAGCATGTGTAGATGCACCCTTAATGCACCTTAAAAATGGTGGGTAATGAGACTTAAAATGATTTAGGTCGCATTAGCATCCACGTGTAGACACGGCCTGTAAGTAACAGGGTGCTCTTGAACCCTTATTACACCAGAACAATGTCATAATCCCATAGTGGAAACAGTGAGAATTTAAGGCTAGAGATCTCGGTAGAGTTGCCCTCATCCAAACAAGGGGATTCCTGAGGTGCTGAGCCCAGGCCTTGCTATGGTGGAGCCAACATTGTCTAACCCTGTTTGCTCACTTGACTTACAACTCATTTGATTTTCTGTCCCTGCTGCTCCCAGACACCTCAAGGGGTGAGAGAAGCATTCACGTGATCACTGCACCAGCTGGATCCCCCCACGCTTTGCTCTGTGCATCCTGGCGGATCTGAGCTGATGCCATCCCCGTGTATGTGCTTAAAGTCTGGAACGAGCCATTCCCTCCTCCTCCACAGCTCTGCACCGCAGAGCCTGTCAGCCTGTCTACGCGGCTCTCCCTTTCCATTCGACTCAATGTCACTTCCACAATTACAGTGCCGTGATGCTGGAGATGCACCCAAATGCCTTAGACATCCCAAGTCCAAGGTAAGGCAGGTCCTTCTCTCTCTGTTTACTGAACAGAAGCAACTGGAGTCCCCATCAAAGACCTGGGAGCACATAAACACACAGTGAGATCCCACCCTTGGCTAAACAGATAATGTGGGTGACACCTCAATTCTACCCCTGGGGAATTAACAGGTATGGGGAGACTGAGACACTCCAGGTCAGAAAGCAAGGATGCAGGAGAGCTGGGATTCAAACCTGGTTATTAGGCCAGCACTTTAACCACAAAATCCTACAAATTGGGCATGTCTACACATGACGCTTTAATGCACGTTAGCCTAAGTTAATGCATTGGTTTTTCACCGGTCCCATGGTATGTCCCTGCCCATTACAGGATGGGAAGGCCCAGATGAAGGAGATCCCCTGCCCTCCATCAGTGCTGACCTTGTGAAGGAACACCTTGAGAGGCTGAATACCTTCAAGTCAGCTGGCCCTGATGGTTTACACCCAAGGGTACTCAAGGAGCTGGCTAGCATCGTAGCTCAGCCCCTGGCACAGATCTTCGAGAGCTTCTGGCGCTCTGGTGTAGTGCCTGAAGACTGGAAGAAGTCCAACGTGGCGCCTATCTTCAAGAAGGGGAGGAAAGTGGATCCAGCAAACTAAAGGCCCATCAGCCTGACTTGTATCCTGGGGAAGGTCTTAGAAAACATTATCAAAGAGGCCATTCTTAACAGACTGGCTGACACCAACATCCTGAGGGATAGCCAGCATGGGTTTGTTGTGAGTAGGTCTTGCTTAACTAATCTCATTTCCTTTTACGACCAGGTGACCTATCACCTGGACAAGGGAGAGGAGATTGATATCGTATATCTTGACTTTAAAAAAGCCTTCGATCTGGTGTCCCATGATCACCTCTTAGCAAAATTGGCTAACTGCGGTGTCAGCCTCACCACGATCTGCTGGCTTGGGAGTTGACTCTGTGGTCAGACCCAGAGGGTGGTGGCTGACCTGGACAGGCTCAGGAAATGGGCAGATGAGAACCTGATGGTGTTTAACACCGAAAAATGCACGGTTCTCCACCTTGGGAGGAAAAACCTGAGCATCCTTATAGGTTCGGTGGTGCTGCGCTGGCTAGCACTACGGATGAAAGGGACTTGGGAGTCAGGATTGACCACAAGATGAACATGAGCCTTCAATGTGATGTTGCAGCTAGTAAACCAAGCAAAATGCTGGCTTGCATCCATAGATGCTTCTCGAGCAAATCCCGGGACATCATTCTCCCCTTGTACTCGGCCTTGGTGAGGCCGCAGCTGGAGTACTGCGTCCAGTTTTGGGCTCCACAATTCAAAAAGGATGTGGAGAAGCTTGAGAGAGTCCAGAGAAGAGCCACGCGCATGATCAGAGGTCAGGGAAGCAGACCCTACGATGACAGGCTGAGAGCCATGGGGCTCTTCGGCCTGGAAAAGTGCAGGCTCAGGGGTGATCTGGTGGCCACCTATAAGTTTATCAGGGGTGACCACCAGGATCTGGGGGATCATTTGTTCACCAGAGCGCCCCAAGGGATGACGAGGTCGAACACTCACAAACTCCTCCATGACCATTTCAGGCTGGACATAAGGAAGAATTTCTTTACTGTCTGAGTCCCCAAGGTAATTTTAGAGCAAATTTAGGGCATTTGTACACATGCACGTGCTGCAGCGGCGGGCGCTTTGAAAAGCGCCCAGTGCTGTGGCACATACAGTTGTACAAGCAGTGAAATGCACGTCAGAACTGAGAAAGTGGCGGTGGTGTCACATCGGAGGTGCTTTAGTTCAAAAGTGCACCACCCCCATTTTCTGTGCACTGATGTGCATTTCTCCGCTTATACAAGTGCACACGGTACAGTGCAGTTCGCATCACCTCGTGTGCAGAGCAGACTCGATTAAGCGGCATATCTCTGGCACATTGTGAGATGAAAACATATATCTATAAACACCCTTAGGTTATAGTTACTGCACATTAAGGCATGTGTAGATGCATTAAAATGCATTAATGCTGCGTGTGGACTGATTTGGGACTAAATTTAGTCCCAAATCAGTCCATACACAGCGTTAATACGCTTTAATGCCTGCACATGTAGACACCTACCTAAACCCACTTGATGCGCATTAAGCTAATGCACATTAAATTTAGGAGCACTTAAATGCACATGTAGACACTCCCATTGGGTGCTACGTTACTGATTTACGGCTCATTTTATATAGTTCAATACCAATGCTACAGCTGCACTAGAGGCCTTCAGATGAGTCTGCACAGAGAGATGGTGAGTGCGAGACAATGCCTTCCAGCAAACCTGGCAATAGAGAGGACACGAGCCTGCCATGGCACAGACACGCCCCAAATCTAAGGTGATTCTCCAATGCCCGGGACCTCACCGGCAGACTCAAGTCTCATCAGTGCCGGCCACTGGAGCGGAAGAGAAAACCATATTTCTCCCTCCTTGGCGTCCGACCCTGTGAAATATGATCCGAATCCCTTGCTAACATGCCCTGAGCCATAAATATGGAGAGCAGTCTCTAGCGCCGGCGTATGTACAGCAGGCTGCCTGCTCTTTGAAAGGTGATTATTAGCCAGCTCTCAGCCGTGAGCACAGCCTCGCGTTTCTCTTTCACTCCTCCACTTCCCACATTTCAGAGGATAATGATCTCATCCCCGCACGGTGGAGATCGCTCCTGCTCCTCCTCCTCCCCCCCTCCATTATGGGATAGAAATGTTATCGACCAACCATCACTGGATGTCAAGAAACGTTATCGCGGAATCCAGCTGCCAACACAGCCGAAACGTGCTGAGGACGTGCCCGTAAATCACAAGAAAGAGCGAGCAAGGGAGGAAACATTAGGATGAGCTGTGAACTGCAATGAACTGTTTCACATTGGGAAGTGTGGGGAGGGACGCAGGGTGAGAGGAGGCATTGATCTGGGTAATTGCAGGGAAATGGAGCCAGTGATGGTTGAAGCAGGTGGGAGAGCATGGAAGAGACCCTGCCGGGCAGGGCTGGGGGCTGTCTGCTGTTAGGTCCCAGGGTAGGCAAGTGCCAGAGGGCTCACAAAGTCAGGGGCATGCTAGCAGAGCGGATGCAAACACAGGGGGTGGAACCGTGCCCTGCCCTGAAGCTCAGCCCAAAACTTATTTGATGGCCTACATGGAAAATCGCGGGATTTGGCCCCTTGGGGGGCCCTCCAGGATGAAGCAAGGAAGATTAGTTATCTGGGTGGCGAGGCAGCAGCTTCCCCTGCACTGGACCTGCTCTCTGGATGCTACGCTACGGAGCTGGGGTCGGTCGCCCATCGCTTCCTCTTGCTGGTCGCTGCAAAGTACAGCACAGAAAATCATGGTGCAGCTGGAACTGCTTTGCATGGAGACAACCCCTCCCAGAAGTACCATATTTTCTTGCATACAATACCCCCCAACCAGCTGCTGGGAATTAGGATGGGCATTATATGTGAGGAAATATGGTAAGAGCCATTTCTACCACTTACTGGGTGAAAGCAACAGTAAAGTCTGCACCAAATCCACAGGGAGCACAACACAGAGTAGGCTCCACTCCCTCTCCATGAGAAAATACCTTTTTTTCTTACTTCTGCCTTTCAAAATCAAGGTGGATATCTTATTCCAGAGCATGCTGTTTGAGAGAAAATATGGTACACCCTGGCATTGGGCAGGGAGAGCTGCAAGCCCAGCAGAAGCATTGCTGTAGGCAAGGCTTGGCTGCACCATCCCTGGGGTGAAGCTGCCAGAGAAATTAAAGCTTCTGCCTACTCCTGGAGCCACCTCGTTGTCTTGTCCATGAGCTTTGCCTTCCTCAAACCACCCAACTCCAGGTGAGAAAGTCCTGCTGGCTCTTCTTCTCATTCCCCCTGCAGCCATTGGAGAGATGTTGGATGGAGAGCGCTTGCCAGTGCTTACGGCATAAGCAGCTGGAGATGGAAAAGGCATTGGGGATCCAGCAGATGCCTGGGGCTGTCACCTTGAGCCCTGCTGGATGAAACAATTGTCTTGCACAACCAGCATCATCAGGCCACTAGTGTAGACCAACACCCAGATCCCTGCATGCACCTCATCTGCATTCACCCTTTGCACAGCTCGAGCAGGGCCGTCCAGTGGTCTCCAGGGCATGGCTTCCCACGGGTCGAAGACACGCTGATCCAAACCATCCCCAGGGGCTCCAAAGGCTGCAGAAACCTGGGAATGTCCCCCCAAAAATGGGACAGGCTCCCTCTCTCCACCCTGTCAGTCCAAGCTCTTCACAGATGTGTGAGAAGCAGTAAAGCAGGTGCAGGGATACATCTGGGCCAATGCATGCTCAGCCACCATCCAGGGGAGATGGTTGTAAACCAAGAAACAGTCAAGTCAATGCCAGTGATGTCTGCCAATGTCAGTCATGTCAATGCCAACGATGTCCATACTCTTTTTCTCCCTTTCTTTTTAGAGGGGATTAAGGGTTTGTTTAAAATAGATAGCTACTGGCCCTGGAGACTGCAATGCAGCCCGAGGACAAGCGGAGAATCGGCTCAAGCTTCCTGAAGACAGGGCCCTGGTCAATATAATTCTCCTCCATTTGAGACAACTCAGGACAGCCACCAGGTTGGGGACACAGGTGAGAGCCTTGCCCTGTTGTACTTGGGCCTTGACTCACCTCCTGCAACTGCCCATGTTGATGCAAACGGGGGACTGTTACACAGCCCTTCGCCCATGGGCCATTCAAAGGTGCGGATGTCCGTGGCTTCCAGCGCGTTGTGGGGAATAAACCAGCCAGGGAGTCAGAGCCTGCCTCGGCAGTCATTTTGACCAGCGCACCTAAGCTACCTGAGCCCACGCTCGTAGAGAAGCCAGGTTGGAAGGGATCCCCAGACAGACGTCCCATCTAAGCCAGCCCCTGCCTGAGGCAGGATCAGCCCTGTCCAAACCATCCTATGCAAATCTATCATCTCAGAATAAGCACCAGCAACCCTGACAAAGCACAAGACATCATGTCTGCCCCCGCCCCAGGGAAAGCAGGGGGGCCGTATGGCCAATGTCCTGCTGCTGCAAAAGGTGTTAATTAATATACACTCAATCGATCCCAGGCCGTGCCATGCCCCTGCTGCAGAGGAAGGCAAATCCCCCTGGTCCAGACCAGTCTGAGCAGGGGGGAAATCCCTTCCTGACCCCAGTGCAGCATCAGTCTGAGTCTCTAGCCAGGACCCTGCGGGGTTGAGTCCAAGCAGGAGCACTGGCAGAGCCTGGTCCCATCTCCAGCCTGGGCTGCAGCAGCAACCCATGCTGCTGGAGAAGGCAAAAAAGAAGAAAGCCGTGATACACGTCGGGTCATAGGAAAGCAGGGCTGGAAGGGACCTCATGAGATCATCTGGCTCAGCCCCCTGCTTAAGGCAGGTGTAGCAGCGGCGGGGGATCCTTGCAGGCTCCATGCATCAACCAGCAAAACCCATGAGCCTTGGCAATACCTATAATAAAACAGGCATCACTATACCTAAAGCATCCCTGCCCAGTGGCGGTCCAACCTCTCCCTGGACACCTCCAGTGATGAAGAGCCCCCCTGTCCCCTTCCTTGCACATCGATCCCACTGCCACTAACAACGAGAAGTTTTTCCTCATGAGGTAGGGGGATAATACTAGTATCTTCAGTGTGTAGAGACATGGGGGAATTGAACGGACCTGCCCGTGGTCACATAGGGGCTGGGGGGCAGAGGCAGGAATCAAACCCAGATCTCCCGAGCGGAGCTGGGGGAATATTTTTGCAGCAAACTGTAGGCTTATTAAAGCAGGCCGTTTAAGGTGACCAGAGTACTTGTGAGCACAGGTCACGCGTGGCAGCTGGCTGCAGCCAAGGAAAAACAAATCAGGAAAGGTCCAAACTTGTGGTTTTTGACACCTCCTGAGCCAAATGACCTGAGTCCCAGCCAATGGCATCACTGCAAGGCCTCCTGTGCTGGAAACGGCCCATCTGGAAGCAGGACACCAGCAGCCACAGGGGAGGAGAGAGCCCGGTGTGCCAAGGGACGCCGGGCACATCTGTCTGGCTTCTGTCCAGCTGCTCTGCCTCGACCCCAGGAGCTTCCCTTGGGGTGCAGCAGAAAGCAGCAAAGAGTCACTGGAGGCTGGATTGATGTGACCTCGCGGGGTCCCTTCCAGCCCAGCTCTTGCCTTTAGGCACCACATTTGAATCCTGCTTTTCCTGGTGCCAATCTGGAGGAGCAGCACCGTAGCCAGCCATGCCGGGACCGTGCAAGATCTGAGTTCAGGATGCAGCTGGGAAGCTCGGTATCCTTTCTGGTTGGGCAAAATGGCCCCGCTGCCCGCTCCTCGTTGCAGCAGGCCGCGGGAGGCACGGGGCAGCCGAGCTGAGCCCTGATGGGAGGCATCCGTCTCCTCCAGCTCCCGGCGGCTCTCTTTGATGAGCTCTCCATCCCCGGCGCAATTACAGACGTGTCACTGCTCATTTCTCCAGGCCTGCCATGTGACAGACCCGCGCAGCCCTCGGGGGAATCAGAAGTCAAGACAATTTAAAGAGGGAAAGGAGAAACTTGCACCGCTATATTTTCCCTCCCTCCATCTGCTCGGCTGAAGGAGGGGAGGGCGGGAGGAGGATGCATGCACGACACGGGCGAAATACATCAGGCGCAGAACTTCATTCACCGAGCCCTCGAGTTTATGATGCAGCCCTTCTTGGTGCTACCTGGCTGGCTCGAGCTGGCTGAAAGCCTTTTAACACATTGCCACTGGATCAAGGCCAAATTATGTTTCTATGATGCTGTCCCTGACCTCCTTCGAGCTCCCTGGACTTTTTACCTTCAAGATGTTGTGGGTGACCTATGAATTCAATGCGCTTCGGCTGTGTGTGCGTCTCTCCAGAGTATTTACAGGAGATCACAAGGATGCGTATGGTGCAAACACCCCGAGGAGGAGGAGGAGCCCAGCTACTCCTCACCCGTCTCATCATCATACAGGTAATGCCCAGGTTACCCTCTTTATTGCACCCTAGAAATGGACTGGATGATCCAATGGACCTTCCTCTCTCCAGATTTTAAGGTGCTGAGATCAAGCTAGGTTGGAAATGATTTTCCTGCCCTACAAAATTGCCCTATTTTACACCAGGAAAAATGCAAGACCTCTTGAGGATGTTCACGAAAGATGATGGAGACCCAAGGAACAGGCAATGGACCGGTCGTCCTGGGTCTTCACATAGGAGATAAGAAAAGTAGAGGTGAGCCCCTCCTTCGAGAGTCCCCTGCCTTGGGGTGAAGTCCTTTAATGATGGGGGTATCGGTCCGCGTCCATGTGAATCTCTCCTGTTGGGCTCTACTGCTTTGGGTTTATAGGGGCAAAAACTGACCCTATAGTGATGCTAATGATGGCACTTGGGAGACTTGAATCAGGCCTCCCACATGCCATGGGAGTGCCCAAAGCGAACCTCAGCGGGGGCACCGGCTACTCTGGGATGGGTCTCTCCCTTCCCCCATCTCTCTGCCTTGGACAGTAAAACACTGTTTCCCCGATGAAAGTTGGTGCATCACTGTACATAAAGGTTTCAATACATTTGCATCGTCTGATGAAATTCCCAAGCGGTGCTAACTCAGCATTGGTTTTATTTTCAGAAAATGGAGTAATCACCAGAAAATGAAAGTTTTGTGGGGGAGGGCTAAAGCTATTTAAAAAATTGAGGTCCGACATGATAAATACATTTTGCTGAAAAGGGGGGCAACAATTGCAGAAAGGGCCAATTGGTTCCTTCTGACATTTTTTACGCAAACTGCTTTAATCGGCTGATTGGGAAAAAATAGGTTTTCAGTTCAAAATCAACTGCACTTATGTAAAGGGGAAATAAAGGGTGAAATAGCCTGAAAATTAAACAAAGCATTTTGTACCAAGTCGGGTGGCAACGTAGTTTTTAGTGTTTTCCAGTTCAATCACTGAACCAGAAATCCATTATTCACACAGCTCCAGCTCCAGTGATCAAGCCTGACCTCCCGTCCAGCCCGGCCTTGGTCTGGGACTGCTCGTCCCGCCGGGGTCGGATAAGACCCGTGAGGTCCCTCCCAACCCCAGGACTCCATGATTTTAGACCCGAGGTCTTCCTCCAGTGCCTTCTGCATCATCCCAGTGGCTCATGGTGCGTCTTTCAGAATAAGACATCTAGTTTTATACTAGAGCCCACCAAAATGGGTCTCCAGGAAGGATCTGAATGAGGGCAGGGCAGAGGGCCTCCTAGGTAGGTGCAAGGAGGATGCTCCATATATAAATGTTAGCATGGAAGAGAGGACAAAGCGGGTCTTAGGAGACCATAACATGAATTACAGAAGTATAGGCTAAAGATAGAGGTGTTTAAGATATATTGGCTGTGATGGAAGAAGATGGCCAGGGCAACGGGCAGGTTTTGGACATGGTGCATGGGCGTAGGG
>NW_005842197.1:1340816-1345711 GCF_000455745.1 Alligator sinensis
AACTCGATTTAAGAGGATGACAGGACGTGCATGAAGACATTGGGTGGGACCGCAGAGGCAACGCAAGTCAGGAGAGGGTGGTTTGCACTCTTCGGCTCTACTCAGCATTGGGGAGGCCTCACCTGGAGCACCGGGCCAAGGACAGAAAGATGAGGACAGATTAGAAAGTGTCCAGCGGAGAGTGACAAAAATGGTTTGGGGCCTGGGAGACATGACCTAGGAGGAAAGGCTGAAAGAGTTTGGGTTATTTAGTCTGCAGAAGAGAAGTCTGCAGTGGGGGGTCTGATAACAGTCTTCAAAAACCTGAAGGGCGAACACAGAGAGAGGATGGAGATGGGCTTTTCTCCGTGGCTGTAAGGGACAGGACTAGGAGCAGTGGTTTCAAACTGTAGCAGAGGAAAGGTCGGCTGAAGATTAGGATGAACTTTCTGTTCATTAAGCGGGTCAAGCTGTGGAGGCTCCATCCCTGGAAACCGTCACGAGCTGGCTGGACAGCCGCTTGGATGGGATGCTTTAGTCACAAGCAGAGGGCTGGACCGGGTGACTTCGTGAGCCAGCCTGACTTTCCTGCGATCCTATGATCTTATCTCCAGAAGTTCACACACCAGAGCCAGACTGCTCTCAGAAGCCAGGATGCAAATGTGGATCGACTCCCGGGTTCATGTAGGCGACGCAGGTCTAAACACGGCTGGGTTCAGCCCCGTGCACCGCGATGCAGGGCAAGAACACGTGCCCACCGCCGGGCCAGCCTGGGGCCGAGATCCCCTTTCCTGAATCCAAAGAGCCTCATTTCCCCTAGTTAATGAATGCACCGAGCTGCTCTGCTCCTTGAAATTACAGAGAAGAAAGGCTTTTTTATTGGCCATCTATTAGCATTTTTAATTTGCTACATGAGGTAAGTTTTAAAAGGTGCCAAAGAGCAGTTTAAGAAATTAGCTGGCCGTAGCAGTTTCTCTCCTCCCCATCTGACGGAGGTCCTCCAAGTCTTAATTAAACTGGAGAGTGTTTCCAGCCTG
This sequence comes from Alligator sinensis, assembly GCF_000455745.1. NCBI lineage: Eukaryota > Metazoa > Chordata > Crocodylia > Alligatoridae > Alligator > Alligator sinensis. The sequence continues at coordinate 1,341,833 of NW_005842197.1, forward strand.
AATCACTGCAAATGGCACCCGGCGAGGAAAGGAGTTAACTGCCCTTTGCAGAGCACGGGGGGATGCACCGCATCCCCCATGGGAGGACCTCTGGCAGGCAGCGAGGGGCTGCACGCTGGGGCTGGGAGGGGAGTGGGGGCGGCAGGTCTGGGGGTGCAGGTCCAGATGCAAAGCTGGGGGCAGCTAGCTTGCATTGCACTATGGGGGTCCCAGGGAGGGTCAGGAGTGAAGAGCAATGGAAGAGCTGAAGGGGAAGCATTCCTCCTTCTCCCGGAGCCGCGCCATCGCCTGAGCCGGTGCAGCGAGCGTGCATCTCCGTTTCTCGAGTATTGCATGCCATCACTCCTCATCATCCACTTTGACCTTGGAGCTGCCGTATGCTTGACCTCATCCCCGAGGACTATTCAGGGGAGAAAGAATGAGGCAGAAGCACTGGCGTGTGCAGTATATGGGCCACGCAAATGGCAGCGCACGCATTGCAATGGCCACCCGCTCGCCTTCATAATAGACCCACGGGCCATTAACTGCAGCGGCACTGCCTGGGGCTGCTATTATCATCTGTCAGGGATCAAATATGAGGGGAGAGCAGAGCCTGGCACCTCTCTGCTCCATGCTCCGTAACTGGTCATTACAGGATTTATAGGCCTGGGAACTAACCGTTGCAGCCTCGACACAAACTTTTTCATCAGAGAGACTTACTGACAGTAATAATGGCCCCTAAAGTCTGCACCGGGCCATGGCGTTGTCCAGTTGATCATGAAGATGGTTTTGGCTCCACTGCCTGAAAACGAGCTGCTCTTCAAAGTGAAGGCATCGGGAGGAACACAGGAGAGGCCTTGGCATAACTGCCTTCATCTTGTATACATCCTCTGCTAGATAAAAGGTGGGAATCAACTCGGGGGGATTTGTAGAGAGACCCAATTCCATGGTTTTGCTGATGCAGGCAAGAAAGCATCTACCGAGGGCTCTGACTATAGGCGCATGCACAAAGCACTGGAAACCCATGGCCGCGAGGAACAGCAGAACTGGTGCTAACCTCTGTGGCCATCCTAGTGAAACAGCTGCTTGGGGTTTATCATCAAGTCTTCACTGAAGTGAGAAGGGGTCTTCCTGATCAACCCTGCTCATGAACAGATATCCAATCAGGCTGCAGATAGGTGCATGTCATATATATATATAGACATGCATCTATATATATATAGATATATATATATCTGTGTGTGAGTGTGAGTGTGAGTGTGTGTGTACCCTCCTTTTTGCAACCACCCTGCATGGAGTATATTTATATATATGTCTATCTATATCAATTATTAATGACATGCATTATGGATATATACAGGAGGATCTATCTATCTATCTATCTATCTATCTCTACATGTATAGATATCTATATATCTATAACTATATCTCTATTTATCTATCTATATATCTATATCTACATGGAAAGATTTAGATATCTATATATCTATAACTATATCTATATCTATCTCCTCCTGTATAAATCCACCCTGTATATATCCATCTATATATAGAGAGAGATAATTAATGACATGCACCTATCTGTGTTATCTATGTATACGGAAGGATATATATGTATATATATGTGTACATATAATGTATGTAATGTATATATATAATTATAATGGGTGTAATGGATATATATAATTATTAATGACATACATCTATCTATGTATCTATGTATATGGGAGGATGTATATGTGTGTGCGTATATGTATGTATATATATATATATATATATATTGTGTGTGTGTATATATATATATATATATATATATAAAAATGTGTGTGTATATATATATATATATATATAATTATTAATGACATCTATCTATCTATCTATCTGGTACCTTTGGGGGGGGCCGCCACTTCAGCACCTGGTCCCCACACTGAAGTCCAACCTTCCTGCCCCACCTCCGGTCTCTCACCGGCCACGACTGATGATATCTTGCTTGCGGCTGGGGAGACGGTCCCGGGGCGCGGGGATGACGCTAGGCCAGCCCTCTCCTCAAGCCTGTGCTCTCCTCTCAGCGGTTCCTCCTGGCGGCTCCTGAGCCCGTGTTTGGGACTTCAGCTGTCACATCTCGGCCCCCTTCTCCTCTGGCTGCACCCCGAGCCTTGTCCACTGTTTAAGACCTCAGCCCCGGGTATCGGCCCACCTTGGCGGCAGCCCCTCCTGGGTCCAGTTTCCCCCGCTGGTCTCAGCCCTCCAAAGAGATCGCAAACACCAGCCGACACGTCACAACACAAACCGTCCCCTCCCTGCGGGCCCTACCGCCCTCATGGCCATTTCAGCCCAGCTGCCCTGGGTGGCCGGTCTGCCTGTCCTCCGTCCAGCCTGTCTGTGTCCGTCCATCCATCCGTCTGTCTGTCTCGCAGGACCTCCTCTCCCTGCTGCATGCACAACCCCACACCTCGCATGGTCAGAGACTGGCCTTATGTGCCCATGCCCCGGTCCTTCCAGCCCTGCGCCCAGGTCTGCTGCACCCAGGACCCGGTGCATCTCATTGCCTCCTCAGCTGCCCGGCCCTTTCCATCCTTGGCTCAGTCTGTGCAGGCCACTGCTCCTTGGCCCTGGGTTTCCTACTCTCTCAGGCCTTCTAAGTACTATAGATGTTGATATCTATATCGATATCTATATCAATATCTATATTGATATAGATATAGAGAACATTCTCTCTCTCTCTCTCATTATATATATATATATATTAGGGCTGTGCAAGGCTTTGGACCATGCTTCAGATCCAAAGAAGCATGTCCGGATTGAAGCGCTGGCTTCATTAGGCTTTCTAAAACACTTTCGAAAAGCTTCGGAGCCACCTCAGAGATCCAGCCATAGGGTATAATGGGGAATCAATGAAATATTTATAACTTTGTTGTTTTTTTGTCTGATTTGGATGAACCTTGCAGGGTGGTAGCCTCTGCTGAGAGCACAAACCCTGCCAAGTTTCAAGAAGATCAGTACAGGGGTTCGGGCAAAACTGCACCCCAAAGTCTTGAAAGCAAAACTGATGTCACATGCATGTGTTACACCACAGGGGGGTGAAAACTACAGGGGTGGTGGCCCCTGGTGAGGCCACAAAGCCTGCCAAGTTTCAAGGTGATAGATGCAGTGGTTTGGGGGGAGCTGCACCTCAAGCTGCTGACAGGCAAAACTCATGACATGGATAACCCTGTGTGTGGTAAGGCGCAGCGGGCTGAAATCTGCCAGGGATGGTGGCCCCTGCTGCAGTCACGAAGCCTGCCAAGTTTCAAGTGGATAAGTGCAGGGGTTTGGGGGGAACTGCACCCCAAGCTGCACACAAGCAAAACTGGTGCCATGGGTGACGCTGCGTGTTGAGGCGCAGCGGGGTGACAGCTGCAGGGATGGTGGCCCCCACTGCGGCCACGACACCTGCCAGCTGTGGAGGAGATGGGTGCAGGGGCCCGGCACCCCTCGCTGCTGACAGACAAAACTGGTGCCATGGGTGCTTGTGGGACTGCCTGCGTCTGTCTTGGGGCAGTTGCTTGTCTGTATTGGTTCCTTCCTCTCCTTAGTCTGTGGTTTTGTAGGTGTTAATCCTTGCTCATTAACTCATTATGTAATAGCTACCAGTACCTAGCTAATGTGTATTGAGCTGGTCCCTGAGTGAATCATAATGAATTGATAACTGGTAACAAAGTAGCCTAGCAGCCAGGCCTGCAGTAGTCCCCCCCGGCCCAAACCCGTGCCCCCAGACAGACACAGTTGCACAAGCACCCATGTCACAAGTTTTGTCCGTCAGCAGCGAGGGGTGCCGGGCCCCAGGACCCCCTGCACCCATCTCCTCCACAGCTGGCAGGCGTTGTGGCCCCGGCCTGGGCCACCCTCCCTGCAGCTGTC
>NW_005842197.1:1350124-1425289 GCF_000455745.1 Alligator sinensis
GTGCAGGGGTTTGGGGGGAACTGCACCCCAAGCTGCACACAAGCAAAACTGGTGCCATGGGTGATGCTGCGTGTTGAGGCGCAGCGGGGTGACAGCTGCAGGGATGGTGGCCCCCACTGCGGCCACGACACCTGCCAGCTGTGGAGGAGATGGGTGCAGGGGCCCGGCACCCCTCGCTGCTGACAGACAAAACTGGTGCCATGGGTGCTTGTGGGACTGCCTGCGTCTGTCTTGGGGCAGTTGCTTGTCTGTATTGGTTCCTTCCTCTCCTTAGTCTGTGGTTTTGTAGGTGTTAATCCTTGCTCATTAACTCATTATGTAATAGCTACCAGTACCTAGCTAATGTGTATTGAGCTGGTCCCTGAGTGAATCATAATGAATTGATAACTGGTAACAAAGTAGCCTAGCAGCCAGGCCTGCAGTAGTCCCCCCCGGCCCAAACCCGTGCCCCCAGACAGACACAGTTGCACAAGCACCCATGTCACAAGTTTTGTCCGTCAGCAGCGAGGGGTGCCGGGCCCCAGGACCCCCTGCCCCCATCTCCCCCACAGCTGGCAGGCGTTGTGGCCGCAGCAGGGGCCACCATCCCTGCAGCTGTCACCCCGCTGCACCTTAACACGCAGCGTCACCCATGGCACCGGTTTTGTTTGTCCGCAGCTTGGGGTGCAGTTCCCCCCAAACCCCTGCACCGACCTTCTTGAAACTTGGCAGACTTCATGCTCTTAGCAGAGGCTACAGCCCCTGCACGTTTCATCCAAATCAGACAAAAAACAACAAAGTTATAGATATTTGATTGATTCCCCATTATACCCTATGGCTGGATCTCCGAGGTGGCTCCAAAGCTTCGGAGTCTCTTCGGCCGGATTGAAGCGGGAAACTGATCTGGAGCTCCGGATCAGATCCCTGGCATCGCCGGATCCAAAGCCAGATTGAATAGCCGCCTACTTGCACAGGCCTAATATATATATATAGAGAGAGAGAGAGAGAGCAAGAGATCTATCTATCTATCTATCTAGATATATATAATCTATATATATCTTAGAAAAGTTTATTAAAGAGGCCATCCTTAATGGACTGGCCGACGCCAACATCTTAAGGGATAGCCAGCACGGGTTTGTTGCGGGTAGGTCTTGCTTGACCAATCTCATTTCCTTCTACGACCAGGTGACCTATCACCTGGACAAGGGAGAAGAGATTGATGTCATATATCTTGACTTCAAAAAAGCCTTCGATCTGGTGTCCCATGATCGCCTCTTGGAGAAACTGGCCAATTGTCGCCTTGGGTCCTCCACGATCCACTGGCTGGAAAATTGGCTCCGGGGTCGGACCCAGAGGGTAGTAATCGATGGAAGTCACTCATCGTGGTGTCCTGTGACCAGTGGGGTCCCCCAAGGCTCTGTCCTTGGACCCATACTGTTCAACATCTTCATTAATGATGTGGACACTGGAGTCAGAAGCGATCAGAACTGGCCAAGTTCGCCGATGACACCAACCTTTGGGGCAAAGCATCCACACCAGAAGACAGGCAGGTTATCCAGGCTGACCTGGACAGGCTCAGCAAGTGGGCGGACGAGAATCTGATGGTGTTCAACGCCGATAAATGCAAGGTTCTCCACCTTGGGAAAAAAAACCCGCAGCATCCTTATAGGCTCGGCAGTGCTATGTTGGCTAGCACTATGGAAGAAAGAGACTTGGGGGTCATCATTGACCACAAGATGAACATGAGCCTGCAATGCGATGCGGCGGCTAGTAAAGCGACCAAAACGCTGGCTTGCATCCATAGATGCTTCTCAAGCAAATCCCGGGACGTCATTCTCCCCCTGTACTCGGCCTTAGTGAGGCCGCAGCTGGAGTACTGTGTCCAGTTTTGGGCTCCACAATTCAAAAAGGATGTGGAGAAGCTTGAGAGAGTCCAGAGAAGAGCCACGCGCATGATCAGAGGTCAGGGAAGCAGACCCTACGATGACAGGCTGAGAGCCCTGGGGCTCTTTAGCCTGAAAAAGCGCAGGCTCAGGGGTGATCTGATGGCCACCTACAAGTTTATCAGGGGTGACCACCAGCATCTGGGGGAACGTTTGTTCACCAGAGCGCCCCAAGGGATGACGAGGTCGAATGGTCACAAACTACTTCAAGACCGTTTCAGGCTGGACATAAGGGTATGTGTGTGCGCGTGCATGCGCATGTGTGTATGTTTGTATAGACTCACAGACAAGGAGGGTGGACGGGAGCTCAGGAGGTCACGTCTAGTCCAAACCCTGCTCCAAGCAGGACCAGACCCAACTGCATCATCCCAGCCAAGGCTTTGTCCACCCGGGGCTTCAAAACCTCCAAGGATGGAGACTGCACCACCTCCATTTCGGTGCTTCAACACCCAGAAAGTTCTTCCTAATATCCAACCTCAACTTCCCTTGCTGCAGCTGGAGCCCATTGCTCCTTGTCCTGTCATCTGCCCCCACTGAGACCAGTCCAGCTCCATCCTCTTTGCACCCCCCGGCAGGGAGGTGAAGGCGGCTATTCAATCCCCCTCAGTCTTCTCTTCTGCAGACTCAATCAGCCCATTTCCCTCAGCCTCTCCTCACCAGTCCTGTCCCCCAGCCCCACAACCATTTTCATTGCCCTCCACTGGACTGTCTCCAATGTGTCCACATCCTTTCTGTCGTGCACCTGAGATATACGATTATAAACCTGGGGTAAGTGGAGAGTTGTGGACCTGAGCTGTTCCGAGACCTGAACGAGAGCTCAGAGGTGCTGGGTTGCAGCCTGCCCCCCTCCTCCGGGCTGTGAGTATGCTTTTGCATTTCCCTTGTCTGATCTGAACGGGACCTGACCGTATGTTTAGCTTCCCAAGAAAGGGATTCCCTTGAGAAGGAGCAGGCGTGTTCCCTCTTTATTCCAAACCATGCCTACCAAATTAAGCTCCCTTTTCCAATCTGGAGATAGAGGGCTTGCCTTCAGCCACTTGCACCACACTTGTAGAGAGTGTATTGTCTTCATCTTACAGCTTGTCCCCAGAGAGGATAACGGCTCACTACTGCTGGTGCTGCTCCTTTGAGTGGCCACGATCTGCGCTGTTGTGGTCAACCATCCTGACCACCTTCAGCTGGCAGCTTGGCACATCCATCAAATAGTTTTCCATTAGCTCCACAACCTCTTCCTCTTTCCTGTGGCCACGTGAGGCTCCTGAGAAGAGAAGACGAATGCTCCTGGAAATGTGCCTGAACTGGAATCTGCTCTCAGTCTGGTCAATGCAAATCTGGAGCGTCTTCACTGAAGCCAAATGAACTCCTGCAGATACGGAGCTGAGCAGCTGAATGCAGAATGTAGCCCATTGCTCTCACAGGTATTTGCCTCTACCCATGAGCTGTCAAAAGGGGAGCTTACTGCAATACGGAGCAGCCGCTGCAGGTTATGGAAGCTGAATGTGGATGCTGAAGGCTTGTTTCTCCTCAGGCTGGCACACCTCCTGGCTTGGCTTGCATTGCAATGCACTTCTGGTGTGCTTGAGATTTACTACCACATGCTAATATCTTCCTATATATTTTTTCATGCAAGGAAACCTGGTAGCACAAAAATGTGGGCTCAGTCCTTTTCCCTCCTTCTGTGTCGAGAAGAATGGACTTGCTAGGTAGCTACTGAGCATCCTCAACACATGGGGACCTCCAAAGGGTCCGCAGCAAGTCTCAGGAGCTGCAAGCACCTTGCAGGATTTGATTCCAGGCAACCATGTGAGAAGAATTTAGCCAAAGGTAGAGGACCAGATCCACCTGTAGTTAGGCTTCAGCACACCCAAAAACAGACCCCATGCCCCAGGAGGGAAATCCAGACGGAGCTAGGCAGCAAGGACCCCAGCAGGGTCATCAAAGAGAGAGTCAGAGGGCCCACGTGATGAGCAGGGAGCCACCTAATACTAGCTGATAGGATTCACGCGCCCAGGGGGCACGTCTACACATGCGCATTTACTGCGCAGTAACCACAATTCCTGCGCAGTACGGGTGTGCGTCTACACATGCACACCTATACTGCACAGTAAATATGGTGATTTATGCCGACCGGAGCGTACATTTGATATCTGCATTAATTTACGCCCTAACTTGAGTCCCAAGTCAGTCCACACACTGCATTAATACGCTTTAATGCTTGCACGTGTAGACACCAGTCTATTCCCACTTACTGCGCAGTAAATTTAAGCCAGTGTAAATACATGTGTAGACACGCTCAGGGTGTCTGAAATCCAGCCCTCTCCTCAATGCATCTCTGTCTACCCAGAAGCCCAGCACTGGGGCTGAACTGACCAGTACCCCCATCTTGGACAATAGCATAGTGGTTAGAGCATGTGCATGGGAAGAAGCAGAACTGGAGTCCACAGCCGGAGGGGTTAAGTCCCATCGCCCAGGAGAGTGCCCTCCCCCTTCCAGAGCAGCGCCCTCCTCACTGGGCAATACAGCCAGGCTCCTTTTTGCCTCGTGGCCTTCTTGGGATGACAGTGGGCCAGCTTCTCCATCAGAACTGGTGGAGGGTGTTCCCTGAACAGCCTATGCTTAGCAATATAATTCGAGGAGAGATGGGAATGTGCTTTGGACCCACTCAGAAGCGCCTAAAGCTGAGGCTTCCCACATCTTAGGGCAGTGCTCTAACCATTACCCCCTTCTGCAAAGGTAAAGTGGCTTTCAATGGGCTGGGGGTGCCACGCCTCGTGCTGAACTCATTGCTGCTGGCGCGAGTTCAGCGTGCATACATCTAGAGGATCGGGCCTCTCCGGGGATGGAGGTGGGGTTTAGGCACTGCCCTAGCTCTGAGCTGGACCACAGGAGAGCTTAGGTGGGAATTAGGCACTTAGTGTCTCAGACTGGGGTATTTCTATGCATGCTCATAAACTTATACCCAAATGCCTGGGGACTTTTTAGGTGCAAATATAAGCCCTAAATGAACTTAGGCACCTCTGGGGTTTTGCAGCAGCTGGAGAGGGGTCTGGTTTGCCTTTTGCATCAGGGGGTTATGAATGCCACCTACCTCCAATTTGGGTATCTACTTGGTGGATTTGGACCTGGCCCGAAGCCCCAGATGGTCTCTGGGAATAAAGGGATGCATCTAGCAGAGATGAACTCCAGGGTAGCTTAACGGGAGTCTGGGGGGCCAGAGCTAGCCAGCCCTGTTCGACCATCTGGCCCATGGGGATGAAGCGAGGGATGCTGAACGTTAATGAGCGGCTCGGTGCAGAGGAGGTCGGGAGGTGGGAGATGACCGTGCAAGCAGGGGACGTGAAGGATGTCCTCCCTGCAGGACCGAGGGAGGCAAGGGGAAGTGTCTCAGGGAGCAGTACTGGAGGGTGGGTAGAGGACCAGTTTTGTTCAACATTTCACTTAAGTTTTACATAGAAGCAGCAAACCGGTCCCTGGGTGCAGCAAGGGGCCTTCATGGGACCAGGGGCATGCAGCTGCCGGCCTCACAGACCAGTGGACAGCTGCACATGGATGCAGAGGGAGCCCTTGAAGGGATGGTGAGGGGCTTGCAGCATCTGAGAGTTGGATCCACTTTCTTCCACATCACCCTGTCTGCCAGCAGAAGTTGGTCTTGGCAGGAATAAAAAATAAGGCATCGCTGGGGGGCACGGACCCAAGTCCCACCCTGGCCCCTCCATATCTCATGATGGTCAAAGCGAGGTAACCACCAAGCAGGGGAAGAAGCCCTCAGGGCTGCAAATCTGCCCTGCACGGGTAGTGTTTGCTTTCCTTGCACAGCAGCCCTGGAGCTACTTACGGGCTGTGCCAGAGCTGCACCATGCCACCAGCCTAGCGAGCAGCATATGGTACAGAGCCCCTGCACCTATTGCAACTCGCCCTGGCGTTCCCCCAACACCGGGCGTAGGAAGGGGGTCTGCACTCTGATACTACACCCCACAGGCGATTGTTTCCTCTCCAGCCACCAAAGAGACACGTATGGCCCCAACCCAAGCAAGACGCAACGGGAGGAAGACTTTCCCCAACAACTCTCAGCCTGTCCGAGGTGGATTCAAAAGTCTTCCTCCACCCTTGAGGACTCGCATCTTTCCACAAGCTTTGTATGAAGAGCTGCACATGCAAAGCCCTTTGCCACAGACACCAGTGACAAGTCCGCGTAGTCCTGCTAACCCCAGAGCTAGGCTACGTATGGCTGTGCACTCTCTATTGGCACCTTACCACCAACTTACACCTCTACCAACATCTCGGCAGTGCTTTCTCAATGCCGCATCCTATTGATTTTGTTTCTGGACGCAACTTTGCATCCTGACCTCATAGATCTCCAAGTCTGAAGAGGGTTGGGCCCGGCATGTTGTGTCTGCTCTAATTAAGACCAAGGACAAGCAGAAAACACTTCTCAGCTGCTCGGCAGCGGTGGAGAAGCCGAAGGAGAAGGGTGCACTTGCAGACGCAGCAAAACCGGATGAGTTACACAGGGAGACGCCGGTGAAACCCTAGCGGGACGAGACATTGCAGCCGGCGTTAGCATTCAGGCGGCATGCGACATCGTTACTGACAATGCATTAACATCCCACTTGCTGGGTCAGCAGTTTTAGTTAAGTGATATATATGGGATTATAGTTTTATTGTGTGTTTTTTATACTGTGTTTTTATTTTTATGTTTTCATGTTCGGGTTTTTGCCAGAATTTAGTGCCGGCAAAAAGCACTCTATCGACAGGCCCAGAGATTGAAGGCCTCTGTTTATCTCCAGCGCAGGTCGTGCTAGTAGCTTGCCGGCACCATCCTGGCGTGATGCCTGAACCTTGTGGCGTAGCACGACCACTTCCAGAGACAGGAAGGGAGCTCGGTCTCTGTGGCTCATTGAATGCAGGGTCTGTCTACGGACAGGCATCAAAAGAAGGGGGCATTGGGTCTGCTTGTATTGACAGCATCTCCTGGAGGAAGGTCACCTCCCCCGTAAGATCCAGACTGAGTCCCACCAGTTTGCACTGGGCACACAGTCCTGGGTTTTAAAAGGCACTTTGGTCCCAAACTCCCATTGGAACCAGTGAGAGGTTTGTCCCTATGGTCCCCCAAATTTCAGCTTGTCTTCATTGACACAATGTCGTGGAGCCTGGGGAGAGGGTGCTATAGGGATTCGTCAAGGATGGGTTGGCTTAAAGGGATGGAAGCAAAGGTATTTCCCCTCGAGGCCAGCAGAAATGAAAAGGCATGGTCTACGAAAGAGATCACTTTGCACACAGCAGGTGTGAGCTGGCCCCTTTCATGGCACCCTCAGCGGTGAGAGCAAGGAAAGGTTGGTCCGTGCAGAACGGACTCCCCTTTTATCCCAAGCAAGCACCATCATGCCAGCGGGGGTTAAAACCAGACGTCGCCCCTGCTGAAAGTTGGCTGGAGCGACGGGAGAGCAGCAAAGCCCTCCCTCGGCAGCCACCGCAGCGTCTCCATGCTTCTATTCCAGCGCAGAAAGCTGCTTCCATGCTTAAGACATACATCCTCATTTTGGAGGGCTGCCTTTTGGGGGAAAGTTGTGTGTGATCTGTGAATGAATAAGGGAGCTGCGGCCAACACCGTTCTCCAACGGACGGAGTAATAAATGAGTCTTCAGCTTTGTCGAACACCTTGAAGTCCACTCTCCCCATATCCCAAATGGCGTGCAGTGGGGCGGGCAGTGTTTGAAATAGAGGAGGGCCATAAATCTCTCTAGTAGTATATGGGCATTTTACAGCTTGCAGTTTTCACCGAGAAGTGGCTGTAAATAATGGAGTGGGAAACCTGCCACCTGTCTCCGGGGGAGGATTTATTTAGGTGTAAGTGCTATAGATCTTCATCGGCATGCCACTGCTGTAAATAAGCAAAGTTTAAGCAGTGACCGGGGTCTGTCTCTCTCTCCCTCTTGCACGCGCTCTCCCACCTCTGCTCCACCTGTTTGCTCCCGCAGGCCTTTCCCCGGCGGCTGTTATGAGCTGCAGCCCGCTTCTGATTTGGGTACGCGCCTGCAGAGCTCCTCAAGGTAGGAGGAGGCGGCGGCGGTGACTATTACCCATTTTGCTTCTCCATTCAGCTTGTGCTAAGGATTAAAAAAAAAAAAAATCACCTTTGAAACCAGGCTGATAGTTAGGATTCAGGGCCTGCAGCTGTGTACTCTTCAAATGCTCCTTTGAGTTCCCGGTTCAGGATTTTAATGATGCTGTTATTCTTGTGCAGCCGCATATGGTTTGTGAGCCCGCTCCGCTCGTCGCTTGGCTGCTGCGCGGCTGGTCCCATTTCAGGTCTTCAAACTGGTGAGTGGTGCAGAGCATCGAGGGGGAGGATTAACCATTCGGGGCTTCCATAGGCACTGGGGACTGCAAGTTGCTATATAACGTGCAGTAGTTAGCCAAGGTGGGCAGGTGAGCCATGGGGGGCCGATCCATGGGACAGATGACTGGCACAGGGCGGTATCAGTGGGTCGGATCGGGCCCATAGACTGCCCCCCACATCACGGGCTGAATCCAGCCTGCAGGCCACACCTTTTACACCCCTGCTTAATGCATTGCAAGTGCGCATGTGCACGGCAAAGATTAGTAGGCCACCTTACTGGTAGGGGAGGTTGCATCAGTGTACAATACACCTGCCGAGGTGCTTCAAGCAGGCAGGGGTCCCCCCAAAATCAAGCCCATGCCTGTTGGGCACCAGCCAAAGGGCAAGGTAGTCCTGGGTAAAGCATACCTGCCAGGTATGCCTGGATGAGCTGCTCGGTCCATCGGGAATGGTAAGAGCTTCTGAGAGGCCATCCGTGGGCAGGACATGGCCTGCAAAGGCAAAGAGGAGATGTAATCGCATCACCCCTTCGCTCGCACCGTGCCCCTGTCATGGGAATGGCCAAAAAAGCCACCGAGCCCCGAGAGCGCCTCCCCCTTGGCCTGAATTTACACCAAGTTTCTTCTGTTTCCTGCCTGAGGATGAGGGCCCAGGCCTCGTTAGCAAATGAGCTCAGGGCAGGATACGGTTCATGTGAGGACGCGTTGAGGTGCGAGCTGAAGGTGCCTTGTCACCGGAGAGGGAAGAGGAAGCATCTTGGCACCAGGCATCAGACAGGAGCATCAGTCCTTTCTGTTGTTGTGATCGCTGGACATCGCCTTCTGCTTGGAAGATGGACAAGCCCTCGCCCTGGCCTGGGAGGAAATGAATGATCTCCACCAACCATCTCCGTGACTCATCCAGGGCTTGGTCTTTTGCCTGAGGCTGACGCCGATAGAGACTGCCCCCGCTAAAAACCATGGTCTTATTGCTCATTATGCACGAAGGTCCAAACCTTCCCCAGAGCCATGCACCTGTCTGAAGCAAGAGAGACTTATTTCTTGTGCTGGAAACCAAGCCGTCCATGCTTTCTCCTCCGCTGCCTGCATGGGGAGCAGCCATGCATTGCAATCGAGGCTCCCTGAATGACCCTCTCTCTTTTCACCTCTCCCAAATCCCAGAAAAAGGAAGGCGGGGGGGGAAAAAAACCACCGGTACTAAGTCAGAGCCTCCCAGATGTTCAGGGGCAGAGGATCAATAGGCAGCCTTTGGCAGGCAGGGATGATAAAAATGATGATTTAATCTCATGGCCCCAGTGGGAGGTCAAGTCCCTGCTCTGCTCAGCCCCGTACAGGTCTCTAATGAAAAGAGAGTCCCGGCCCAAAAGCGCTTGCAGCGATCTCTTAAAATCAGCATTAAGCGGTGACCTTCTGCTGCCCTTCGATATCTTTATAAATTCTTCCCCTCCTGCCTGCGCACACGGTGTCTTGGAGAAATCAGAGGAGAAACAAAGCGCCGAGGATGACAAGACCTAGCGTCCCTCAACAAAGGGCTACGAATTTTCTTAAGGAGATCCCCATAGCGCGATTAGCATCTCTTTACAATAACACCGTCGCTCCTTCTTTTGTATCCCCGGAGGAAGACAAGATTGTCACCGAGAGCCGGGAAATGGAACTTGATGAATGCTGAAAAGACGGTCGGCCGCAAACTGGATTGAACTGGTACCAGCCGGGGACTGACTGGTGACTGCTATTAATTAGAGATTTCAGAAGCAATCATGCTTTGCTAGATGATGGCTAGAATGATAAAAGGGGGTCTCAGGGGTTGGCATGATGTGGAGAGTGCAGGGAAAATGGGTTTGCATTAATTAGGCAGGAAGAGGTGATGTTGGCTGATAAGACACGTGGGCTCTTTTCTACCGTGGCCTCAACCCAACTTTGCGCCGGGGCGCAAAAAAATTCACTAATCCCCCCCCAACTGCTTTTTCTGGAAAAGCTCGGCATTCGCTGATCTTCTTCTTCTCGTGTCTCTACACCACACGTGACCATTTCATTATGCATGCTTGGGCTCATTTATTGCACGGTGCAAGATCTTGCATTATCCAAGTGCCTTTGGGCAGCGGGCATTGCTTCGTCTGAGGCTCGGTGCCACGGTCACAGGTGGTTGAACCCCTGCTGCATCCCCACTTCTTCATTACCTCCTTGGAGCATCCGACTCCGGTATGCAGAGGGTTGGGACATCGTCACCTTTGCCATGGCTCGCCAACCCTCGGTAGTAAGGACTCAGCTGCTGGAATATCTATTTGTCCTCCGAGTGATGTTGGTAATCCCTGACAGCACAAGAACGGTAAGATCTCCAGGCGAGGCTGCCGCGGTGAGATAACCAACCCGGGGGGTCGGACTTGGTGATCTACTTAGGTCCCTTCCAACCCTACATCTCTGAATCTCTGAAGCCAGGGGGATACAAATAGCAGCGCAGGATCCCATCAGGAAGCCTGACCCTGCGTACGTCCCCTCTTCATGGTTCAGAGGGCAGAGAGAGCCCAGCACCAAACTCTTTGCGGTGCATCTGGTGCACATGTACAAGCAGTCAGGGCAGGTAGCCAATATTCTTCCTTTACTGCAAAATAATTAACATGCTGACACTCCCTATGGATTATGCCACGACCCAAAATACATTCTCTGGGGGAAAAATAAAACAGCTTTTTTAAAATTTATGATTCCTTCAAAATGTCATGATGAGCTCGAGAGCAAGTAAAAACATATCTGGAGAATTAATGAGATGTATCTTCACTCAATATTTGACTACCTTTGCGTGGTTGCTCTGAGGTGAGGGACTTCTCTCCTCCTGGTTGCACTGCTGAAAGCAATTGCAGACCAGGAGGGTGGACGGGAGCTCAGGAGGTCACGTCTTGTCCAACCCCTGCTCCAAGCAGGACCAGCCCCAACTACAGCATCCCAGCCAGGGCTTGGTCTACCCGGGGCTTAAACACCTCCAAGGATGGAGACTCCCCCGTCTTGTTGGGTAACCAGTGCTTCACCACCCTCCTCATGAGAAAGTTTTCCCTAATATCCAACCTCAACTTCCCTTGCTGCAGCTGGAGCCCATTGCTCCTTGTCCTGTCATCTGCCCCCACTGAGACCAGCCCAGCTCCATCCTCTTTGCAGCCCCCCTGCAGGGAGGTGAAGGCTGCTATTCAATCCTCCTCAGTCTTCTCTTCTGCAGATGCAACCAGCCCATTTCCCTCCTCCTCTCCTCACCAGTCCTGTCCCCCAGCTCCATAACCATTTTCATTGCCCTCCGCTGCACTCTCTCCAATGTGTCCATATCCTTTCTGTAGTGGGGGGGACACAGCTGGACACCGGACTCCAGATGTGGCCTCCCCAGTGCTGAATAGAGGGGAAGGATCACTGCCCTGGATCTGCTGGCAGCGCTCCTACCGATGCAGCCCAGGATGCCGGTGGCCTTCTGGGCACCAAGGCCACACTGCTGGCTCCTGTCCAGCTTCTTGTCCCCTGTCCCCCCAGGTCCCAGTCCAAGAAGCAACAGCGGCCCATCGAGATGAGTCTAGGTCCAGCTGTGTTCTGCTCCTGAGAGGCTCAATTCCTTCTAGTATTGAGTTGAATTTCCCAACGGGCATTGTAGGCTGAGGAGAAGAATACCAGGAAAGAGGCCAGGCTGTACGTAAGACCCTTTATCCCTGAAACAGGAGCAGGTTGGGAAGTAGTAGGCTTTCTTGGTCTTCCCAAGGTGTGGACAGGTTTTGGGCAGCGGCTGGAAAGCCTTGGAGAGGGCAAATTGGTACAAGAGATGAGGAGATCGCTAGGGTTTTGCCTGAGTCGACTTTGAAGGGGGTGAATGAGATGGCTTTAGGCAGCAAGGCCAGGAAGACTGGATGCCTGGAGGGGCTGGGGGTGGGGGGTTACTTACATTTTAGGAGCCCAACGCTGCCCATACTCTGCCCCCTTGAAAGCAGAATAAAGAGCTGAGGTAGTAGCCTGCAAAAGAGGTGGAGACATAAGCAGTCTTGGACTCGAGAGACACTTGGGTTGGATGCCTCGCACCTTGGGAGGGAGGGAATTTGAAGCGAGACAGCGTCTGCGCCCATGCAGGGCTGGGTCAGAGGCTTTGACGTGAGAGCCAGGACTCCTGGGCTCTGTTCTCACGGCTGCATGACCCAAGGGGACGCTCCCTCCTTTCTCGGGGCCTATTTTCCCGTCTCGGGTGGACTCGCTGCGTATGGGAACGATGCCTCGCTCAAAGCAACGCAAGCCACAGCCGAAGCTTCTAGAGGCTCCTGGGGTACAAATAATAATAGCAATGAGAACATGCAAATTTGGGGAAAATATGCAAATCGGGTTGTTAAATAATTCACATAAAATGTCACACATGAAGGTGCAAAAAATCCTGGCAGCGATGTGTAAGATCCTGTCTCTCTCACATACACATGCTGGTATCAGCTGTCATCCTCTTTTGCTCCCAGACTTTTCTCTGCATTTTTGCTTTCTCATCAGCAGCCTTCCTTTTTGTTCCACTACCCACTACAAGGGTTTCTGAGTATTAATGCACCTGAATTCAATCTGCATGCAGTGCTCTTTCCTTGCATCTTACAATATTTGTTTTACATCCTTCTGTAACCGTTCTGTATCCTCTGGTGGGCTCCTACACCCCTTCCATAGTGGACTAACCGGAAAACACGATTTATAAGCAATGTATGCCTTTCTAGATCACTTAGGGAGATTACAGAGAATATTACCCCTAACATCCGCTCTTGTTGCACCGTGTTCTTCCCATGTGAAATACTGCGTAATTGTTCCTGGACAAAATTCACTTCCAGCTGAAGTCAACAAAAGACTCCCATTAACTTCAATCAGGGCCACATTTTGCAATCAGACAGACGTGCTCCTATCAAGACAATACCACTGGGACTTCATGAGACTTAGATTACGGAGTGGAAAAAGACGAGGCCAAGAGACTTCAATAAAATCTACATTAAAAAAGAAAAGCAAAATAATAATAATAATAAAAAAAAAATTAAAAATCCTCAGGTAATTTTAAATGAAGGTTTTAAATTTCTTACCAGTCATTCAAAGGAGAAAAATGTCTGGACAACTTGTTAAGGAAAAAGGGACTTGAAATCCTAAGATAGGGGTGCCAAGCATGTGGTCCATGAGATGGATGTTTCGCCCAGCCCATGGGGTTCCCAGAGGGGCCAGAAATTCGGGGAGGGGCTGACACCCATTTCTCAGGTATGGCAGCAGAGGGGTGAGCAATGGGTACATTATCCTCTATGCTGCTGCTGCCACCCCTTGCCCATCACCACTGCCGAGGGTGGATCTGGCCACCAAAGCTTCTTGAAGTCCAAATCCAGCCCGAAATACGCCCCAGGTCCAGCCTGGGGGCACGGGTGAGTTTGTGGCCCTGTCCCAGGCCACGCTGAAAGGAAATAAAGCAAATGCACTAGTGAGAAACAACAGTCTGCTGGGGGAAACTGGAACGTCTCATCTATTTAACATAGCACCCGTATTGCAGGTACAGCAAGGGGATTCTCCTGGAGGTAATCTTACACCTGGGCCCCGTCCAGCCTCGGTGGCATAGCCCAGCTCTGATTGATGCAGGAACCTGCAGGGTGGTTTATAAAGCAACTTGAGCCTCATTGAAATAGGTTTTGTGCCCTTTCAGTGACATGTCAGGGGGGTTTTGAAGCCTCCCCCAGAGGCGCTGCTGCAGCCCAGGCTGGGGATGGGGACTGGGCTGTGCCGATGCTCCTGCTGGTCCTGGCTGGAGGGTCTTGCTCCTCTGCTCAGGGTCAGACCAGTGCTACATTGGGGTCAAGAGGGGATTTCCCTGCTCAGACTGGTCCGGACTGGGGGGTTTTGCCTTCCTCTGCATGGGGTCTGTGGAGCGTCTATGAACCCCCTTTACAGCAGCAGGACATTGGCAGCCGCGGCCCCCCTGCTTTCCCTGGGGCAGGTCTGGGTGTGATGCGTCTGTGCTGTGTCAGGGTTGGTGGTAGTTTTACAAAGCATTGAGATGATGGATGTGTCTGGGCTGGTTGGACAGGGCTGATCCTGCCTCAAGCAGGGCTTGGACTAGATGTGACCCCACAGGTCCCTTCCAGCCTAATGCCTCTATGACTTCCCTCCCTGTCTTACCTCGTGGCTGCAGTTTTTCTTCCTATTATAGCATGCTGGGCTTAGATTGAACAATAATATATATTTAAGCATTGCTCAAGGCAGCAATGGGATCCCACTGGGAACAGCAGCTGGCTTCAGGCTGTGTTGTCTCCTGCCATGCTGCCTTTACACCGGCGAGCCATTCCCGGTGTCCCTTTATGGTCCCTAGCAGAGCCCTTTTAGGACACTATGTGCCCATGGCATCTCTCTCTTTCTGTGCTTGGTGTTAGTGGGTGCATCTGCAGAAGACGCCAACTGCATAGTAGCTTAATAACACGGCGCAGTAGCGTGCAGGGAAAACCCCGTGCTAATATGCTTCTGCGCAGTAGTATTAGGCTACTGCATAGTTAGCATCAATAAAAAATGGTGTGCCAGCGCTACTGCGCAGTTGCACCAGTTACTGCGCATTGATTTAGTACTTGGTTATGCAAACACTAAACTTAATGTGCAGTAAGTA
This sequence comes from Alligator sinensis, assembly GCF_000455745.1. Taxonomy (NCBI): domain Eukaryota; kingdom Metazoa; phylum Chordata; order Crocodylia; family Alligatoridae; genus Alligator; species Alligator sinensis. Next base: position 1,364,999 of record NW_005842197.1, read on the forward strand.
CAGTGCATAGATTCATAGATTGTGGGGCCAGAAGGGACCTTGGAAGATCATCGAGTCCAACCCCCTGCACCAAGGCAACTCGACCCCAGCAAGATGACTAGTCTGCTCTTGAAGATCTCCAGGGTAGGTGATTGCACCTCCGGAGGAAGCTTATTCCACAGTCTGGACACCCTAACTGCGAAGTTTTTCCTAATGTTGAGCCCGAATTGACCTTCCAGGAGTTTGTGGCTGTTACTTCTGGTTTTCCCCAAGGGTGCCCTGGTGAACAGTTGCTCACCGAGCCCTTGATGCACCCCCCTAGTGTAGCGGTAAGCTGCTGCCAGGTCCCCTCTCAGCCTTGTTTTCCTCAGGCTAAAGAGTCTCAGGTCCCTCTGCCTTTCCTCGTACAGCTTGCAAATCTCTGATCATGAGGGTGCATCTTCTCTAGCTTCCGCACGTCCTTGTTAAAGTGCGGTGCCCAAAACTGGATGCAGTCCTCCAGCTGCGGTCTGAGTAGAGCAGAGAATCGCCTCCTTGGTTTTGCTGGAGATGCATCGATTGATGCACGCCAGAGTATTATCTGCCCTACAGACTACAGCATCGCACTGCCGGCTCATGTTCATCCTGTGCTCTATTATTACCCCAGGTCCCTTTCGTTCGTGGTGCTGGTCAGTGTGGTGCCGCCAAGCCTGGAGGTGTGTTGGGGGTTGCTCGTCCCGAGGTGGAGCACCTTACGGTTTTTGACATCAGGTTTAGATGTGCCCAACTCGCCGGCCTGCCCAGGTCCGCCTGTATCTGTAGCCTATCTTCGAGCGTGGCCACGCTCCCCGACAGCGTGGTGTCGTTCGTGGACTTGGCCAATGAGCTTTCCCCCCCACATCCAAATCATTGATAAAGATGTTGAAAAGCACTGACCCCGGCGGGACACGGCTGCCCACCTCTCGCCAGGACAACACCGCTCCGTTCACCAGGGCTCTCTGGTCCCATCCTGCAGCCAGTTTCCCACCTGCCTGCCTGTCTCCGAGTTAAGCCCACAATCCTCCACTTTTCTCATGAGGACATCGTGGGATACCAGATCAATGCTGAGCAATGGCCCCCACTCCCATTTGTTTTCCTCCTGTTGCCTGCGTACCTAAAGGAGGACTTCTGGTGTCCTGGACTCCCGTTGCAAATCCAAGTTTGGTCCCCGCTTTAGCCTCTCTTATCTGCTCCCTACAAACACGGGCCGTCGTGGGATAGTCCTGGGGGCTCACCCCGAGCTGCCATTCCTCTTTCATCTTTCTTAACAGGGCCGTGATTTCCCTGTTTAGCTAAGAGGGCTTCCCAGACCCTCTGTTACCTTTTCTCCGCATGGGAATGGACTTCCTTTGTGCTTCAAGGATTGTGTCCTTAAGGAACAACCCCTCTCCGTGCACATCCTTCGCCTTCTGTCCCTCGTCCCACAACATTTGCCCTACTAGTGACCTGAGCATTCATTAATGATGTGTAGATGCACCCAGTGACGGTACAGGAGAAACCAGTGCCGCACGCAGGCTCCTGGCAGCCCCAGGTGAACTTTTAGTATTGGGCGCCCCTTCACCAGAGATAATGATAAATAATAGTTGGACAACGGGAAAAAATGTACATTTCTGGGCCCCCTTTCTGTCTAGCTGTCTGGTTCACCCATGCCCGTGTCTGGCTCTGGGAGAGACAGAAAGTGGGGTGCAGAAGGGCTGGACGTCCGGAGCAGCGAGCTCTGGGTTGGCGACTGGCTGCGTGCCTCTGTCTGGGGCTGCAGGACCCAAGGGAGTTAGGAACTCAAGCCTAATTCAGGTCTGACCCAGAATGAGGTGACGCTGGCTTTTGCGTCCTAGGGGCGCTTGTACACCTTGCGTAGGAGCATTGTCAGGGTTTCCCCTTCTGCTCGCCCAAATTCATGAACCGAGACTCCGTTCTGATCGGCTGAAATATTTCATCCTAACCATTTCTGAAGATTTCAGTCATCTGTATTGTGTATTTATTCTAGCACACACTTCTAAATAGCTACGTTTCATTTGGAAATGTCAAAACTTTTCTTCTTCTTTTTTTTTTTTTTTTAAGTGAGAAATTCTTCCAAAGCAACCACGTCCCAGGAAACGATTCCTCTTTGACAAACTGGCAATTTTTGATGGGGCGGGGGAAGCTGTTTTGTTAATCCACTTGGGAGCAGAACAACCCCCTCGAGCCAAGTCGCTTCCTACAGCGATGCTCCCGCGACTTCCTCTGACTTCGGCGCTGCTTTAGTTTCCTCGGTGCCGCCTGACATCTCCGGGTCTTGGGCTGGCAAAACTGACGGCCGTTTGGGGATCGCTTCCCTTAGGCGTGGGCGCTTCAAACCTGCTGCAATTGTTTCCTCAGCAGGCTCCCTCTCATGTCCCCTGGCTCTGACAATGCCTTATTTTCATACTCCAGTCAACAGATCTGATAACCCCATGGGGAAAACAGAGCGAGTTTTTTGCTGAGCAGATTTTCTCTGCATTCCCAGCAGGAGTTCCCCGCCTCTGCCCCGTCACCTGTCAGCTGCAATAACACAGCTCAAAGTGAAGAAGTTCAGATAACATTGCTTTTTTTTTTTTGATTGTCAGGGACGGTGTTGTTTTTGGTGCCATTTATATATATATATATATTTCCTGAGAAAGGGAAGACATGCTCCATAAATCAGAACCCGAGTGAGAGAGTCACACTGAGAAGCGTGCGGCGGGTTTGTGGCACCTGCTGCTCTTGCTGGCTGATACAGCTGTAAATAGGATGCAGGTTTAGCGAGCGAGCCCGCTCGGTTGTGACACCGTGCACGTTCGCTTCCCCCGGGGAGGATTTCCAGAAAGGTTCTCCGCGTTATTTGAACAGCCCGGCGCTGACAGGCAGGCCAGCCGGCCGCCGCAAATCCAGGCACGACAAAGAGAAGCTGGAAACTCAGACGCTCCCGAAAGGTCAGCGAGTCAAGTACTGCAGCTGAATCCCTTGAAGAGGCGAAGGTACCGAAGGATGAAGTAGCTCCATTGCTCTACGATAGCAGGGGAGCGGTTTGATGTTGCATACCAATGTCTGCCCAAGGATGTTTTTATCCCATAATGAATGTTAGCTTGCCCCCCGCACCGCCCCAGCAGGCTTCAATCAACATACAATACACATTAATCATAATGAGAAGGGATAGATCATGTCATGATTCTTAGCACTCATCGTGATGCTGGCTAACCACCCAGGGGCATTAGCTCACGCTTCCTGCCGGCCTGCAGCAGCGTGCCAATGGCTTGGCTATATTCTTATTTCTTTGTTCGTGTTGCCTGTGAGCTCAGCCCTCCTTTCGTTCTTGCGAGCGACCAGTTGGGAGCCTGTTGCCTGAGTGGTCCCAAACGGAGTCGGAAATGAAAAGGAACGAAAAGGTCTTCCTTAATCTTACAACCATTGAATCCGAGAGCAGCGGGCCTGGAAGGGATGTCCAGAGGTCACGTCTAGTCCAAGCCCTGCCTGAGGCGGGGTCAGCCCTGTGCAAACCAGCCCGGACACATGCAGAATCCAGATTTTTAGTAAAACTACCCTCAACCCTGACACAGCACCAGGCATCACACCCAACGTGCCACAGGGAAAGCAGGGGGACTGCGGTAGCCAACATCCTGCTGCAGCAAAGAGGGTAATATAGGCTCCAAAGACCCTGGGCAGGGCCGTGCCCCCGCTGCAAAGGAAGGTAAACCCCCAGTCTGGACCAGTGTGAGCAGGGGGAAACCCCTGCCTGCCCCCAGTGCAGCATCGGTCTGAGCCTGAGTGCGGGGGCAAGACCCTCCCGCCAGGACCCTGCGGGATCGGTGCCAGCGGGAGCATTGGCATAGCCTGGTCCCCATCACCAGCCTGGGCTGCAGCACCCAGCACCTCTGGGGGGGCTGAAACAAAAACACCCCACTTAAAACACATAGCAGCAATGGGGGGCAAGGGCAGAACTCCTTCTCGGCCCCATGCAGCAACCAACCCCCAACGACCAGCTTTATGTGAGTTAGCATTATAGCTGGGCACCTTTTTTAACAAATCCTTTATTTACCAAAAATATAGTTTTTAGTAAACCATATACACAAATTCAGTTCAACTTTGGCAAATAGGTTGGAAAAAAGGAACGGTTTTTATTTATTAATTTTTTAATTTCCAGACATTTTCCCATGACATTTCCCATGTCAAAATGTTGCATTGTGGCATTTTCTAGAGAAAAAAACCCAAACCATTTCCAGGGTATTTTTTGTTGTTTGTTTGGGAATGAGATTCTGGAGTTAAAAATTGAACTGAAACATTTTTAAAGAGGTTTTAAAGCTGGGGTGGGGGCAGGGATGAAGAATGGTTTTGGTTAAAAGAAAGCTCAGTTTTTTTCCTTTATAGTGTTGATGTTTTGTTTGACTTTGTATTTCCCCAAGAAATGGGAAGACAAAAATAATATTAATTTCAGGTCAGTTTTCCAGTCAAGTGTGAAATCAGTCATTTCCACAGCTCTCATTAGTATATCGCACGCCGCAGACATGTTAGGCTCCGGCCATCACCTCAGGCGGTATGTCTCGATGTGAATGCCGGATAAAACCAAATGATCGTCTCCCCTGACCTTGGGAATGACACAGGCCGCAGAGTTGCAGCCGGCGGGGATGCTGGTCCAAAATGCAAACTCTCTCAGGTCTGTCTCTGGGGAGCAGGGACCAGAGCAACACTGAGGGGACTGGTGGGGCTTGCTTGGGGTACACCTGCCAAAAAGGTCGCCCATCACTGGGCTAGATGGAGGAATCCTGTCACAGCACAGGGGAAGTGGGACATACCGGTCTAACAGGTCTCGTCCTCTGTTGGGCATTCCTGGGTGCATCTACACATGCATTAATGCACTTTAGTTAATGCGCATTAAATGTGTACCTCCATTGTGAGGTACTAGGAAAATGTGCATTAGCCTGGCTTAATGCGCATGCTTTTTAAGTGATGCTTAATGCGCATTAGTTTATTTTAATGCACATTAAGTAAAAAGCACGTTTTTCATGTGATGCATTAATGTGCATTAAAATAAGATAATGCGCATTAAAATGCATGTGTAGACGCACCCACTCTTTCTGGCTCTCCAAACGCTTTGAGGCTTTCCACAAAGGGGCAAAGCCCCACCTATGTCTGCAGTATCTTATAGGCCCGGGGAGCCCGTCTTGAACCGCAGCAATGTCTAGAAAAACATGGCCAGGAGACAAACATCCTTGGCCCACGGCGCCCCCGCGCCACCCCCTCCCCAGCTCCAATAAAGCTCCAAATGTCACTGCTTTGTTCAGCCTCCCTGGAGTCGGGATTTTCTGAGCATGGTAAGCACATAATTGTTTTGCTTCTGCTCGACGGGAGAGACTGACACGGCAGTTTAAACTAAAAGGGCTCATTTTCTTAAAATAAAAGCAAGGCAAAATATGCAAATGCCTGAGAGGAGACAGGAGGCACAAAGGAAGGATCACAGAAGCGCAGATAATTCGCTATATGGAGCCGGGAGACGTTTTGTCCCTTTCCCCTGGATGGGGAAGGTGAGGCTGGCTTCTCTTGGCCTTTCCTCTCCCCCTCCAAAGCTGCAGCGCACTTTCCCCTGGGTGGTGACCCTGCTGCTCAGCTCCCCAGACCCGCACCATGGGGATCTTTTCTTCTGAAGATTGGGAAGAGAAGCCCAGGTCGGATTCAGGCCTCGGTGTGCTGTTTCAGGATAGACCCGCTGTGAGAAATACCCCGTGCCCTCCCAAGCTGGGCCGTACATCGCCTAGCATGCCCGGGGAAGGATGAAGACCTGAGCCTGGCTTCCCTGAGCTCCAGACCAGTGCATCACTCATCAAGCCGCTTCTTCCAGCCTTTTTTTAGGGAGCTGCACATACAAATTAGCCCTGGCTTCAAAGTCCTCCACCGTCCCTCTGTGCATTTTAGGTTTTAGTTCGAATAATAGAAAAATAGGTCTGGCAGGGCCCTCAGGAGGTCTCAGTGAGTCCAACCTCTTTCTCCAGGTTAGCGGATCTTCCCTGTCTGAATCAGCCCAGCCAAGAGCCTGTCTGATCTGGTCTTAAATGCTTCCACATCCTCCCTGGGCAGCCTTTTCCTGCGCCGAACACCCCCAGAGTGAAAAAGATCTTCCTGGTATCCAAACTTAATTTCCCTCGTTCGGGTTAAGACCGTTGCCCTTGTCTTGTCCCCCCCCCCCAGTGACCACAGAGAGCAGTCTGCCTCCATCCTGTTACCCAACCCTGCCTCGTTCTTCTCTTCTTCGAACTAAACAACCCTAGTTCATCCAACTTTTTAAGTCCTGTTTCCCCAATCTCTAACCATTTTCGGTGCTCTGCATGGGACTCTAATTTGTCCGTGCCTTCCTTGAAGCGTGGTGCCCCAAGATGGGCACAGTTTCCTAGTGAGGCTCCATTGGTGAGAACGGAGCAGAAGAACCACTTCCTTTGTCTTGCAAGGGCCGCTCCTGTTCATCCCACCCAGGGCACTGTAGGCTTTTCTGCAACAAGAGCTCACATAATGGCTTCTAGTCAGCTTCTGGTCCACTGTAACCCCCAGGTCCTTCTCTGCAGTCCTGCAGCTAAGCCCGTCATGCCCCAGTCTGTATTTGTGCATGCCATTACGGCATCCCAAGTGCAGGACTTTGCACTCATCCTTGTTGAATGCCATTCAGTTACTTTCTCTCCATCTTTCCACTTCGAGGCTGTACTGAGTCCTAATCCCACCCGCCTGGTCACCTGCAATTCATAGAATCACAAAATCCTAGAAAATGAGTGTGGAAGGGATCTCAGGAGGTCACATCTAGTCCAACCCCTGCTCCAAGCAGGACCAGCCCCAACTACATCATCCCAGCCAGGGCTTTGTCTACCCGGGGCTTCAAAACCTCCAAGGATGGAGGCTCCACCACCTCTCTGGGGAGCCTGTTGTAGTGCTTCACCACCCTCGTGGTGAGACAGTTGTTCCTAATATCCAACCTCAACTTCCCTTGCTGCAGCTTGAGCCCATTGCTCCTTGTCCTGCCATCTGCCCCCACTGAGAACAGCCCAGCTCCGTCCTCTTTGCAGCTCCCCTGCAGGGAGGTGAAGGCTGCTATTCAATCCCCCTCAGTCTTCTCTTCTGCAGACTCACTCAGCCCATTTCTCTCAGCCTCTCCTCACCAGTCATATCCTTCAGCCCACAACCATTTTCCTTGCCCTCCACTGGACTCTCTCCCATGTGTCCACATCCTTTCTGTAATGTGGGGTCCCACAGCTGGACACAGGACTCCAGATGTGTCCTCCCCAGTGCTGAATAGAGGGAAAGAATCACTGCCTTCCATCTGCTGCCAATGCTCTTGCTCCTACCAATGCAGCCCAGGATGCCGGTAGCCTTTTTAGCACCAAGGGCACGCGGCTGGCTCCTGTCCAGCTTCTTGTCCCCTGTCCCCCCAGGTCCTTTTCTGCAGAGCTGCTGCCCAGCCCGTCACCCCCTGCCTGCACCGGTGCAGGGGATTGTTCTCTCTTAAGTGCAGGACTTTGCACTTTTCCTTATTGAACCTCATGAGATTTCTTTTGGCCCAATCCTCCAATGTGTCTAGGACACTCTGAATCCTAGCCCAACCCTGCAGCGTATCTACTACTCCCCACAACCGGGTATCATCGTGGAACTTGCTGGGGGTGCACCGCATCCCATCTTCCAGGTCATTAATGAAGATATTGAACAAAACCGGACCCAGGACTGACCCCAGGGCACTCCACTTGACACCAGCTGCCAACTAGACCTCGAGCCATTGATCACTACTCATTGAACCCGACGATCCAGCCAGCTTTCTATCCACCTTACAGTCCATTCATCCAAGCTGTACGTCCGCCCTCCTTGATGTCCCCTGCAAATCTGCTAAGAGTGCACTCAGTCCCACCCTCCACATCAGTACCAGACCCAAGGTAGATCCTGGCAAGCCCCCTGCAGTCAATATGAACCCCCAATTCAATACAGTTTCCTTGCTTTAGGCACCATGGTCCTGATTGTCCATCTGATTTCCATCTCCCTTCCACTCACCTAGTGCCAGCCTCCTCACCAATATGCCCGAGGGGTGCCCGACTCTTCCTCCCTGTCGCTCTTGTAGCCCCCGACAGCCTCTGCGCCTCTCCCAACCTCATCTCAACTGGAAGCCAAGTTCTTTCTTCCCCCTCGGCGCTGGCCTCTGCGTGTCTCTCCCTTGTGCAATGTGCTGTTTGAACATCATCGCTGTCATATTTAACTCCAGGCATTTTGCAAGCGCGCCTCTGAAAAGCGGCCACACAAATAAAGCATCCATTGTCCTGATCTTCCCTTCCATGAAGCCACAGCGGGACAAAAGCGTGCAAAGGGAAAATTGCAGCTGAGCACAAGGGAAGAATGTTCTAAATGTGAGATCTGTGCCGCCGAAGGAGGGCCGCGGTGGAGGATCCCCTCCTGAAGCGATTTAAGGGGATATAAATCAGGGGAGAATGCACTGGAGGGAAATGCCATTGCAAGCTCTCATGGAGCAATTGCGAGTCGTCCAGGCTTTGGCGCTTTGTTTCCCTAGAAGCCCAGTGCCTGCCGTCCCGTGTATGGGCCGGCACATCCCCTGTATTGCTGCTAGTCTGCTCTTTGTCTTATTTTTTTAGAGGCTGTTTCTAGCCTTTGTGACTTGCAGAAGGCAAAAAAACACACGCGGCACCTATTATTTCATGATCTGGGGGCGTCTGCCAACAGCATTATAGCAGAGCACGGAAGGTGAGCGGCATGGAGGAAAACTTCTTTCTAGGGGTCAGGAGCTTTCTGGCCCCGCACAGAGAAGCAAGATGAAGAGGGATGAAGAGGGAAGTGACTGGGAAAGGGCCTTTCCAGCCAGCATAGCCTTGTATCTGCCCTCCTCTCCTGCTTTCTGCTACACGCGTCAGGGGGTTTTCAAGCCTTCCTCCAAGGCATTGCGTGCTGGGCGCAGCCAAGGATGGGGAGCGGGACGAGGCGGTCTCAGTGCTCCTGTTGGGATTTAAAGCCAGAAGATGGTGGCTAGAGGGTTTTGCTGACCCCCTGACACCCACATTTGGGGTCAGGAACGAATTTCCCCCCATGGCCAGATTGCTACAGACTTGGGCGCGGGGGTTGCTTTCCTTTGGCCTCTACTTGGGATCTCCTGAGCATCTATGAACCCCCTTTGCAGCAGCAGGATGCTGGCCACCACGTTCCCCCGGCTTTCCCTGCGGCAGGGTCAGGTGCAACGTCTTGTGTTGTGTCAAGGGGGGCGGTAGTTTTGCAAAGAGTTTAGATGACGGATGTGTCTGGGCTGGTTTGGACAGGGCTGATCCTGCCTCAGGCCAGGGGCACTAGCTCTGACCTCTGGATGTCCCGTCCAGCCCCAGCACTGAAGGATTTCTATGGACTTTCAGCAAGCACAGCTATGAAGGTGCAGCAAGTTAAGAAGCCTCTCTTCGACCCACACCTGTATGCATAGCCTGCAACAGCTTTCTTTTAGCATGGCTTCCTCCCTCCATTTCACAGGGATGCTTATGGACTCATTGGAGGGGAAGAAGATAAGAGCTCCTATTCAATGAGCTGGAAGGCAGCCTCTCTCTGCTGTCTGAGACCCGTCAGGGAAGTGCCGGGATGTCACAGAGCTTGGAGAGCGATGGAGACAGGCAAGCCGTGCCTGGCTCTGTTAGCAATGTCACTTCTCCCCCTGCCTTGACTTGAGATGTACAGTCTGCTCTCTCGACTGCTGAGAAAGCCTCTCAGCCCCCGCCCTGGGTGCACCTACGTGTTCATTAATGCGCCCTAGAGTCTGGGGTACAGGTTGTAGCCATGTTTGAGTTGGCCTAATAAAAGAAATGAGATTCACCCAAAGATCTTCGTCTGTGCATTTAGCCTGGTACTTCCTTAATCAAGTCCTGGCGAAATGCACGGTACCTAAAGTGACCGTCGGCACGTTGTGATTCCACGATGTTCCTAGTGATGTGCATTAGCCTAATAACACTGCGCGGCAGGCTATGCGCACGGTTGTTGCTGCGACACGCGACTGCGCAGTGTTATGAGACTAATGTGCAGAAAGTGCCTCGTGCAGAGAATCAGGAGGCCATCGGGCTGAAGAAGCACTTGCCTTGCTGCAAGGTCGGTCAAAGATTGCCCTGGCAGAGGAGGCAAACGGCAGCAGAAATTCCAGCAGACTCCATTGCCGGCCTGCACTGGTTCCCATTGCCCGAGATAGTTTTCACACTCCCGTGCTGGTTTTACTGGCAGGACTAGCCAAGAGGCCTATGGCTGTGTGCAAAAGAGCAACTGCACACACTCAAGAGCAGGTGAGAATTCACAACGCGCAGCTAGTCTGCGGCCGGGTCTGTTTTATGTTAGTCCAGGCGGTGCTAACAACCCCGATCAAAGCAGGCGAGAGCGTCCCCACAGGCCTCACATCACAGCCTCTGCTGATGTACCTTTGGAGGCAGCCGAGGGTCTGTGTTTTCAGAGCATCTGGGATCTGTCCCTGCTGCGGTGTGGCAAACATGTGCATTCCTGGCTGGGTGGAGCGGGTTGGACTGCATCAGAGCCTCCTAGCAAACACGAGATGGTTTGTGATGGATAGCAGCCTCCCGAATCCGATGCCGCAGCCGCACGATCCAGTCCTGCCCGTGCTTTTCTATGGTTTAGCCTAGGAGTCAAAAAAGGGGCGTTCGTAGACCCCATCGCCTCGCAGCCATGTGGAGTCCAGGACGCTTGCATTCACCCAGTGGGATGGGGCTCGGGTCTGGATGCATGCCTGCCAGAAGTTTCCTCTCTTCAAGGCATTGCACGGGGTGGACTCCCAGTTAGGATGCCATCATCAGCAATCCCTCGCAGTCGAGGACGCTTGTCTTCCAGCACTGCTTCATCCGTGGGCCCAAAGGTGGCTGACGAGGCCGACGGGCTCTGTTGCAGCTCAGGCACGTGTTTCTGTGCAGGGTGGGTGGCTCCGGGGTCCATGACATGCTATTTCTAATGCTCCCACTTCTCCATCTCCTGTTGTCACTGTAAGATTTCAAAGTGCTGAGATCGTCCTCCATGTAGTGTGGTCCTGGCGATGGTCTCCCACGAGTTGATGGCAATGCTGAATTTTTTCAAGTTGGCCTGGAGGATATCCTTGAAGCTGTTTCTCTGCCCTCCTCTTGAGCGTGCACCTTGGCTGAGCTGGGGGAATAAGACGTGTTTGGGGAGTCTGGAGTCGGACATCCAGATGCTGTGGCCGGCCCAGCGAAGTCCATGTCAGATGATCATCGGCTTTCCCCTCCTGGCTTTGATGTGGGACTTGGTGTTGCTCTCCCTGGCAGTGGTGTAAGTGGCCAACGCTGTGCCCTGGCCAGTAGGGCAACCTCCCTCACCATGCACACGCATGCACACATGCACACGCACGCACCCCTGCACCTTCCCTGCAGCGGCTCCTCTTCTGGCTCCAGCAGTCGGGAGGCCAGAGCAGCTGTGCATGGTGCAGAAGCAGCATCCAGAGGTTGGCTGCCCCTGAGGACGATATCACCTCCTTCCTTTGCCACGGGCATGAGTGCCGTGCAGCTAAAAAGACACTGCGTGCCACCGCCGCTTCTCTGCCCTCCCTGCTGCCGAATCCAGACCTGCTCCATGGTGTTGGGTGGGGGGAAAGGGGATGGGGGATAGGGTACAGAGGGGCGAGGAGACCTCCTAGCTCAATGCTGGGACCCCTCACCCCCTTAGGCAGTGCCCAGGGCTTGTGCCCCGCTTGCCCACCCATCGTTACACGACTGCTGCCTGGCTCGGGAAGCCCAGGGCCAATATTGCACTGACTTTGGCTGGTGTGATTAATAGGAAAGAAATTGCAGCGCAACGCGTGAGGCTGATGGGAACGTTACAGGAGGCTTTTTATGTAATTAAAACCAGTTCATTGAAGATTGGAAATAATAACACTGGCTCCCGGCCGGGGATGCTGCTGGCCCCCTGTCTTGGAACTTGAATTCCAGTTTGCCTTCTGTGTCTGCCGGCTCTCTCCTCCGCACACCCCCAGCTGCTGGTTTTCCTCTTTCCTGACTGCACCCTGGATCATTTCCAGAGCCGATAATTTTCCACCGGAGCCTGGAGAGATCGCAGCGGTGCGTGCGTGCTTTCCAGCCCTGACGGTGTGCACCGCAGCGGTGGCTGGAGGGACACGTTAGGACGTGCTGCCTTGCTGCCCGGTGTCGTGGCAAGGCCAGCGGGTGATGGCATCAGATAAACTGGGAACAAAACGAGGCTCTGCAAGGGAGCCTGTAAACAGCGGTGCCAAGGCAAATGCCATTGCAGTAATGGTTCGAGGTCCATGAGGCGTTCCTCCCAAGGAGCCAGCGGGGTTATGCACGTTCCTACCAGGAGCTGCAGAAATGGCTGCCAGCATTTGATTGTAACGAAAGAACAAAGGCAAGTCGGCGTCAGAAACGAGCAGCAAGCGGTGGTGCGAGGTCTCAGCAGAACCATGCTTTGACTTCCCCGAGTTTAGTGCCACTCCCCTGAGGCTCTGCAGGCACCTTGCTTGCTTTCGTGACCTGGGCTCACGGCAGGGACACGTCTGGGAGGTCGGTGGCCTTATTATCCTCACTGCCCAAGTCCTGGGAACTGATGTCCTGGGAAGGCAAGTGTCTCAACCAGAAGGATGGACTCCAGATTTAAACAGGGACTGGAAAACTTCTTGGAGGAAAAGTGCATCCGTCGCTCTCGAGCAAGGGAGTGAGGGGTTATGATTCAGCCTCTGAATCAGATCTTCCTAGACCCTAAATGCTGGAGGCTGCATATGGGGGAGAAAAAGCAGGAAAACCCCTGGTCAGACCCAGGTTGCCCTCCCGTCCAGCCTTCGCTCTCTGCCCCTACATAATACAGGAACCTGGGCAAGGTGGACCTAGGGTCCGACCCGGTCCTGTGGCAAGGCTGGGACTTGAACCCAAACCTTCGTTCCTGACCCTTCACTGATGCATAGGATGGAAATAATGAATTTTGACTATAAGAAGATGGCTGAGGGAATGGGGTTTATTGAGTCTGCAGAAGAGAAGACCAAGGGGATTGAATAGCAGCCTTCACCTCCCTGCAGGGGGCTGCAAAGAGGATGGAGCTGGGCTGGTCTCAGTGGGGCAGATGGCAGGACAAGGAGCAATGGGCTCAAGCTGCAGCCAGGGAAGTTGAGGTTGGATATTAGGAAATATTTTCTCACTAGGAAGGTAGCAAAATTGGCTCCCCAGAGAGGGGGTGGACTCTCCATCCCTGGAGGGTTTGAAGCCCTGGGTAGACAAAGCCTTGGCTGGGATGATGTAGTTGGGGCTGGTCCTGCTTGGAGCAGGGGTTGGACCAGATGTGACCTCCTGGGATCTCTTCCACCCTCGTGGTCTATGATCCTAATAAGAAGGAAGAAGAGATCGAATACTCCTTCCTCACCCTCCCCTCTCTCTCCTTGAGTCGTTGTTTTGGGATCCATCTTCACCCCACCCCACCTGCTCAGCTTCCCTCGGGAAGATTCGGCACGTGAGCTCCTGCGGCACACACGGTCTTGTGAGCTGTCAATGCCAGTCATCCAGGGCTGGCGGAGACCACCTCAGCAATGGTGCTCCTGATTTACACCACAATGCGGGAAACCACCACTGAGCCAGGTTGGCCGACTCCTCATGGGACGTGCATACAAAATGAGTGGGAACGCGAAGAAACTCGGACCCACTTCCACGGACCGGTGTCTGCACATCCCTCCACTTCTGCTCATGGCTCCTGTTTCTGCAACGGTGCTTAGATATCAAAGTACCCATGGGCAACCAGACCAAGGGCCAGACCCTCAGACAGCACCTAAATGCCAGCCATTTTTTACTATAAACTCTTCTAAGATTGGTCATTTAAGATTTATACAGCGCCTGGTGCAATGAGACGGAGACCCGGCCGAGACCTCTAGCCCGTCTCATTTTGAAGGTTAAACCACAATCGAGCACAGACCCTTTTTCTCCAGAGCAATGCAATAGAAACGGTCTCTGCTGCTCATTGCTTTAGTGTAGGACTTTTTGCTATTCGTAGCAGAAACAGACATGCCATTTTAATAATGTCATTCAAATTAATGCCTGTCATACTTGAAACACAACTTCAAAGGGCTACATTGAGTCCTGGCTCTGTAGAACACAGCTAGAAGTGGTGTAAAAATTTCCATTAAAAAGTTTTGGAAGAGAAAGAGAGAAAAAAAACCCACTTAATGCCAAATGAAAGATGCATTTCTGAATGGGATTGTATGACACAATGACCTGAATTCAGCAACCCTCCCCTTGGTTTGGATTCTCCCCCCTTCCCAAAAACAATTCATTGAGAAAGAAGAGTTTAATTTTTGATGCACAAAATATTTGTCTTCCACTTCTTGGCTGGTGAAGAAGAGGGGGAAGTTTTGCTTTGGTGCAGAGGGAAATAAAAAGTCTCTTGCCTAGGGTTGCCAACCCTCCAGGATTGCCCTGGTGTCTCCAGGAATCAGATACAAGTCACCTGGAAGATAAATGCTAGGGCATTTGTTAAAATGAATGTTAAATGTTGAACCCGATTTATACAAGCGTCCAGTGGGGTTGTATAATGTAAGAGGAATGTGCATTTGCCTTCCTGACATAAAGTCTATGCCCCGTAACCCGTAACTGAGATACGCCAGCACGCAGGCACATCCGTGCCTTGTGTCGCGGCACGTTGGCGCTCTGGAGCTCAGTCTACCAAGGTCCCTAAAAGGGGCTAAAAGCCAAGCAGAGACCAGGCACCCAGGATCGATAGCCATGTGCCAAGAAGAAGAAGCAAGGCCAAGGTCAGGTCCTAAAGGTAGGTAGGCAGCACATCTCACCTCAAGCCACGGGTCCAAGCTGAGCACAGAAGTCAGAGTCAGGAAGCAGAGAGACAAACCAGGGTCAAGGCAACAAGGAGCAGGAGGGAAAGCAAGGAGGTGCCAGCCAGCCAGGGGCTGCTTGCAAGCTGAGCACCCAGCGCCTTGCAGGTGCAACACAGGGCCTTAAATGAGGAGGGGAAGCTAACAGACACCTGTTAACAGGTGCACAGTCGGGCTAGGGCACAATGGTCACGGCTCAAGGCAGGGTCCATGCCACCTTCTGCTTGGTGCACACCCCCCACCCCACTTCTGCTACCAGGGAGCCTCGTGCGTGTGGTCCTCTGTCCGGGCTGCAACTGGGGATCACAGAGTCATAGACAGTGAGGGGTGGCAGGGAGCTCAGGGGGCCACATCTAGTCCAGCTCCCTGCTCCAAGCAGGACCAGCCCCAGCTACTTCATCCCAGCCAAGGCTTTGTCTACCCGGGGCCTCAAAACCTCCAAGGATGGAGATCCCACCACCGCTCTGAGAAGCCTATTCCAATCCTCCTAGTGAGAAAGTTTTTCCTAATATCCAATCTCAACTTCCCTTGCTGCAACTGGAGCCCATTGCTCCTTGTCCTGTCGTCTGCCCCCACTGAGACCAGCCCAGCTCCATCCTCTTTGCACCCCCCTGCAGGGAGGTGACGGCTGCTATTCAATCCCCCTCAGTCTTCTCTTCCTGGCACGGTTGCCACACTATGCACGGCTGTTTGGTAGATCCCACCTGCACGCTAGGATGAATCCTCATGCCCCTGGCAGGAAGAAGCAGCATCTGAACGAGGCATTACAGACACGCTAAACCAAAAGCAACGGCCTGGGTATTTGCATTACAAAAGGACTTTCCAGATCTCCCAGTTTCACCCTGGCTTCTCTCTCCTGCTCTTGTGCTGGTGCACTCTGCCATTCAGCACAAATAAAAGTCCTGAATAAAAAAAGAAATTGCATTCGCCGCAGTCCATTAAACGGAGCCGACGCACGCCCGGCCTCTAATGCATGAAGCCATCTTTCTCCAGGTGTTATCTTCTTTGCCGCTTTCCTTTCATTACATGCTTTGGATTTCCTTGCCCTTCCGTTATTGGCCCATAAAACCTACTAATCAAGTTTTTTATTGAGCTAAACAGAAACATTTATTCCTTAATGGCTTCCCTTTGTTATTTCAATGTGCTTAATTAGTACCCAATGAAATGTATATGCACATGAAACCCAGAGAGTCTATATGTTTTCATCGATTTGTAAGGCCAGAAAGGAACCACGAGCTCATTTGGTTTTGCCCCCTTATATATGGCAGGGCAGGAAATTTCACCCGGTCACCCCATTATTAAGCCTAATAACTTGTGTTTAATTAAAGCATCTCTTCCAGAAAGACAAGCAGACCTGCCCTGAAGACTTTTGAGAGAGGGCGCACCCATGACTTCCCCGGGGAGCTTGCTCTAATGTTGCAGCTCCCTCATTGTAGAAAATCTGTGGGTTATTTCTAATGGAATAAGGTTATTATTTCATAAAATAATGGAATAATGGTCTATTATTTCCAAAGGAATGTGCCTGGCATCAGCTTCCCGCCATCGGTTCTTCTTCTGTTCTTAAGAAAAGCGTCCTTCACTACCTTGTTTGTTCCTTAGAAAGGTACTCAAACAATGCATTTAATTTCCCCTGTTGCTCTGGCTTTTGAAATGCTAAACCAGTTATGACAAGGATTTCTAGGGGGGTGATATCTTTTATTGCACCCACTGCCTGGTTGGGATAGATTTAGACCGGCTTTCAAATGCTGAGCATTCTTCTTCAGGGTAGACTGAGTATTTTAAGACGTCTTCCAGGCCTGAAATCATTTTTGTGGTTCTTTTCTGTGCCCTCTCCGTTATTTTTAACATACTCGTTTTGGGGTGGTTTCTTTAGGTTTTTTTGCACTGATCTATTTTATGAAGTCTGCACCCAGATCAAACTCACATGTGACCTGCAGCAGGAAGCGACGCTCTCCGCTCCGTGGAGAAGCCGAGGGGATGTCGATCTGTGCTTCATCAAACTATCCGAGTCTATATTCCTCCATGAACCGCAGCAGATTTTGAGCCCCAGCAGGATGCGGAGGTAGCGCTGCATCAGCAGTTGTCCTAGCCCGTGTCTAGACTGCCTCCTTGTCAAGCCTTGGCCTGCCATCAATAAGCAAACTTGGCCCACTTATTTCTGCTCTATGCATACTCAAGACTGGCAATTAGAGTACAGAACTTGTGAGTGGTGCTAGGACATGTGCTCACTAATTAATCTATGCTGCTTAATTGTCAGGCCTCTGGACTGAGAGTGATTAGGTGGAGTTTGTTTGTCCTGGGTTCAGTAAACGTGAAGGAGGACTAAACAACAACTTCTATTGTGGAGCAGTGGGCAAGCCTCTTCAGACCCTTTGTCTCTCTCTAATTAGCTACTCCCTATCTAAGGGACCATCTCCCAATTCCAAACTTCCCCAGTCTCCTGGTTTAGACAGCATTTCTAAATTATAACTTTCATTACTACAGTCCTGGGCTCAGCATGCACCAAGCACTCCAGTTGCGGTTAGCAGTTGGAAGAAAAAAGAGCAGCTGACACTAGATCTTGTCCAGAAATATGAAGCGCAAACATCTTAGGGTTAGGTTAATAATAGCAGCATTCCAGTGTAATCAAAATCATTCTAGGTTATTAAACTGGATTATTAGTATTATTGAGATTTAATCTTAATGATGTGATTGATAAACATGATTATGAAACAGGATTATATAGATTGAATAGTATTAAATAAGCAGTATGAAACTGTATGGAATAAATATGAAATATTGTTTATTAAACAATAAATGATATTTTAAAAATTATCAAGCAATGGTTAGTGAATAGGACACTGAATCTGTCCTTTGCAATGAAAGAGTAGAGCGGTGACACCGAGGAAAGCAACAACTTTCTAAATGCATGTATGCCTTTGTCTCAGTTAGACCCATGCAAGCAATTGTGTTTCCTCATCGCATCTGGATTGTGGAGTGGGAAGAAACATGTCAGGCCCTGCGAGCCTTGGTCGATGCGCCGGGGGCTGTACAAACATGGAAGACAACCATCCTTGACTGTGAGATATTGTGAAAGAAGAAGATCAATCAATCAATTGATCAATCGATCTATCTATCTATCTATCTAGATGCATGCCAAGTCAACTCTATGAACTTGGTCAAAAGCCTCCGCAAAACTTACCTGTGCTATGACACCTACAAAAGATCGATCGATCTATCTATCTATCTATTTTGTAGGTGTCGTAGCACAGGTGAGTTTTGTGGAGACTTTTGACCAGGTTCCCGGGGTGACTTTGCATGTGTTTCTGAGTATGAGGGGCAGCACGAGAGAAGGCATTTTGTCGAAAAATGCATCGAGTAGATGACGGCTGGCATGGGCTGACCGCGAGAAGAAGCTGATATCTTGATCCTGAATGAGAGGCGACAGGTAAGACAGGAACAGACCAGGAAGAGCCTTGAAACCGAAGCCAGCCAACTTGTACTGGATATAAGTGAAAGGAGGGATGCCCAGAGGGTCCGACATGGGCAGTGACAGGTGAGGGTAATGGCCTTTGCAGCAGCTTTCCGAATCGATACCAGCGCGGCGAGATTGCATTTGTCACGGCCGAAGAAAGGAGGCTGCAGCAACTGACAGGCCCGATGATGAGAGTCCGGACAAGACTTTTAGCTGCGGGGATATTAATAGCCATATCTCGGGGACGTTGCGCAGAAAGAATTGCCAAGATTCATGGAGTTTAAGGCCAGAAAGTGCCATTATGATAATTCATTTTGACCTCTTGGATAACACAGGCCCGAGAATTACATCCAGCCGTTCCTACCCTGAGCTCAACAGCTTGTGACTCAACTAGAGCGTGCCTTATTGAAAGGCACCCGGCCTTGATTTAAGGACTGCGAGGGGTGTAGGATCCACCTTGCTCCAACGGCTAATTACTTCGGCTAGTAAAAACGTCCGCTTTCCTTCCAACCTGAATTTTTCTCGCTCAGTCTTCCGGCTCCTGGGTCTCATTCTGCTTTTGTCAGCAGGATGAAGGGCTTGGTAGCGGCACATGGGGCTCAGTGTAGGACTAACTGGGAAAGTTTCCTTCTGTTCGATCAGCAAACTAAACACAGCTCTTCAGCTCGGCATTTTCCAGACCTCACCTCATTTTCTAGCTCCCTTCTAGTTGGAACATCATTTTAAAAGGGGAAACCCCCCAAATAAGTGGAGTATGCCTGTTTGGATCTCACTGATGGTGCACCCATCCAGGGAGGTACTCTCACTTCCCTGTTGCTAATCACACCCCTGGTTATACAGCCAAGGGCCACATTAGACAATCAAGATTTCAAAAAGGTTTTCTCTTCCCCGTTCTGTTTCTCAAACCACTTACGTTGCCCTCCAAAATTGTAATTAAAAAAAAAAAATTTTTTTAATCAAAATTAATTCTTTCTCCCCCCAAAAGGGGACAGATCCAATGACCCGACCCCTCAAAGTTTGCAAAGCATGGAGAGGAAAAGGCAGAAACTGCAAACAATTAAAAAAAAAAAAAAAAAAAAAAAAAGGAAATGACAGTCCAGATTGCAAACTAGTCAAAAATAAATGAGAGAGATCACGAAAATCAAAATATTTTCTCAACAATTTCCGCTGGCTGTGAAAAGCCAGAATGTTTCTTGAAAGAAGATTTTTGATCGGTTCTCCATGAGACTAAACGGAGATGATCAACGTGGAGATGGGGATAGTGAAAAAGAGAAGTGTTTTCCAGATTTGGCCAGTCCCGCTGCTCCGCTCTTCGTTATAAGTGCCTGCCTTTTCCATCGCTGAAATGCTGTGTGCTGCTGCACTCTTGAAACTGGTTTTGTTTTTCCCCAGGGGTATCACAATTTTGCTTTTTTGGGTTTTTTTCTGGGGGAGGGTGTCCATCTGTACTTGTCTAAAATCCCAAATCTAAAACTTGTGGCTTTTAAACAAGATTTTTTCGGTTGCTGAGAATCAATCCTGAACACGCTCATTAAAGTTGTAGGATATTTTCCAGGGGGGGAAAAAATCTTCAATTTTTAATTTTATTAATTTTGTTAACTTTTGAAAAGCCACATTCCCAAATTGGCAGATTTCTCAGGCATCCCCCAAGCAGTCCATGAGTAACCAGCCAGGTGAGGGCTCTCTGCGGGGGAAGAGGTAAGTAAAGTCTCCATCCTCTACGTCCCTGGTACCCATTGGGAGCCTGTAGGGTCTGTGATGTGGGTGGCTGGCACTCGTGGAAACTGGGCCACGGTCTTGTCACCTCCAAAGAGCAGGCTGATCTGCGGTCTCTGCTAACAGCGGGTGCATTGCACCCAGTCAGGTCCGTGGCGTGCTCTGAGCCTTTTCCGGGCAGCATCCTGAGCGCCGTTGCCCGGTAGAAAGCTGATTTAGCATCTATAACTCTGCAGCTCCTGGGAGAATAATGAACTGCTTCAAACTTGGCCTATACCAGAAGCAAAACTTTCTTGTCTACCCCGTTAGAAACCTTGGAAAGAGTTAATAAAACAGTGGAAGAAAGGGCACTTCTGGACATAATTTACTTGGACTTTCAAAAGGCTTTTGACAAAGTCCCTCACAAGAGACTATTAAGCAAAATAAATATCCACAGGGTAAGGGGCAGCGTCCTGTTGTGGATCAAAAAGGGCTCGAGCTCTAGGAAACAAAGAGGCGCAGTGACGGAGCGCTCCTCGGAGAGGAGGGAGGTTAAGAGACGGAGAGACCCCGGGGTGAGGAGCAGGAGGGGCAATATTTAATATATTTATTAATGACTTGGAGGAAGAAGAGGACGGCGAGGTGATGAAATCCGTCCCGGTGACACCGAGCGATGCAGGGGCCTAGGAAGGACTGTGAGAAACTCCAGCAGGATTTAATCAAAGCGGGAGAAGGGGCGGCGGGGCTGGCGGAGGAAATGGACCGGAGATAAATGTGGAGCGGTGCACGCCGGGAACGGCTCCCGGGCTCTGTCGTGATGGGCTCTGAGCAAACAGATCCCCTCCGGAAAAGCAATCTCTGTCACTGCACGAGTTTAATGAAGCGGCTTCGCCAATGGCTGCCAGCAATCAGGATGAAAAACAGGCTCTTTGGCGAAAGGTTTGAAGAAACCCGGTAAAAAATGATGCCTGAAAATGTTTGGCCGGAGGCTTTTGGGCTTAGCCCAACAGACAGGGCCGAAGTGCACGGCCTCTTCTCTTGGGGGACGTAGTAGAGAGGGGAAGGCAAAGAAAGATGCATGTGTTGATAGCTCCTAAATGTAGGTAAGGTCCGAGCTGGTCCCTCCACTGCCCCAGATCTAGCTTGGGGAAGCTTTGTACACCGGGGAGATTGCACCGGGATGGTTTGGAGCATCCTGGATAGATGGTCTCCACCTAAGGGACACACCTAAGGGACCCATTTGGATTTTACCCTAAGTTCTCGACTTAAGATCACCCCCGAGGTTCACACATGAGCTGGCGGTCAGCCCAGATCTCTGGAGCCCGGGTCCAGCACCATAACCCCACGAATATGCATCCATAGCTCTGTGGTGAGTGCCGCGTGGTGAGCTGGAGCTGCCAACACTTCTCCTCCAGTGTTCATGGAGGGTCCTGTATACCAGGCACACGTCTTGTAGTTGTTAGCACCGTCTAATTCATCGGTCCTTCTCTTACGAGTCGTCATTGTCAATCCCTCGACTCGAGGACAATCTCTTCCGTGGCTCATTGTTGGGTCTCGAGGAGATTTAAGAGTCCAACTCTGAGCCACAGACCCATGCATGGAAGTTGCAGGTTTTTCTACAGGGGAGGGTTGGCATCCACTCACGTTGTCCAGTCCATCAAAATTGGCGCTTGAGGATCACCAACTCCATGCTGGTGACATTGGCTCTTCGGCCAGGATGCTGGCGTTGGTGTGGCGATCTTTGCATTTGATGTAGAGTGTTTTCCAGAGGCAACACTGGTGATAGCTCTCCAGGCTCTGGAGATGGCGATGGTAGGTCACACATGTTTCACTTCCATAGAGGAGAGTAGGGTTGTAGACCTGGATCTTGGTGTCTTTCCAAAGGTTGTGATAAATAAAGACACATCAAAGCAACTTCCCAAAGGAGGCACTTGCGCCCTGGATCCTGCCCTGGATCTTCTCATCAAGATCTCCGAGAGAAGCACCCGAATAGCATCCCTAATGAAGATCAGACCTAAAGAGAAGTGGTCTCACAAGCACGTTGGCTGCTCAGTGTGCACCAAGTGAGAGCAGTTTTCAACTCGGACACCAAAGAATGAAGCCACACTTTGTTTCCAGGCCTGGATGGATTATGTCCTTCAGGTTTGCTACATTCAACATTTTCTAGCTGAAAAATGAGGTGTGTCCCCCAGTGGATCCTGCCTTGAGCTCAACCACCATCACCTCAAGTTTGCCAGTGTGTAGCAGGGAAGTTTCTGACGTGGAAGACGTTCATTGATTCTCTAAATATGTCTGCATATGAATAATACCTTCTTTCCATGGGGGCAGTAGCTACATTTTCCAGATGTCTGCTCATGGTCGTGACGTTATTTCATTTTTCACTGTCCAGCTCTTCCCCAAACTTTTCTAGCTTCCTTTGCCCAGCCTCGGTGTTCTCACATGTGTTGTCGACTGTCCTTCAACAACCTTCCCGTTCTGCATTTCGTTCGGTGAAGTGTTGAAAGAAGCCAGCAAAACTTATCAAGTCATCCCATGGCATCTTGGTGAGACCTGAGGAGTCTTTCCTTGCTGCTGTCTTATAAAGACTCCACAAAGCAGCAAACAATACAATGTGTCTTGAGCCTTTCGGCATGGTTGTCCATCAGCAGCCATACGAATATCAGGGCTCTGCCTCTTTGCAAGTGCTTTAAATGCTCCCTTGTTAAAACCTCTGCACCATGCTGAAATGCCCAGCTGCCTCCACTGCTTTCCTGACATCTCCAGGAGGTGCTAAACAAGCCTGAAAAAGGACCAAACTAGCTTGGCAAAGAATCTCTGCATTGCCAATGCAATAACACTTTAACACACAGCAACCAACTTCCTTGGCAAGAGACTGAACATCTCTAGCTTGAGTGCTTCCCTTATCAGAGAATCACAGACAACGAGGGTGCGAAGGGACCTCAGGAGGTCACATCTAGTCCAACTACATCATCCCAGCCAAGGCTTTGTCTACCCGGGTCTTCAAAACCTCCAAGGATGGAGACTGCACCGCCTCTCTGGGGAGCCAGTGCTTCACCACCCTCCTAGTGAGAAAGTTTTTTCCTAGTATTCAGCCTCAACTTCCCTTGCTGCAGCTTGAGCCCATTGCTCCTTGTCCTGCCATCTGCCCCCACTGAGACCAGCCCAGCTCCATCCTCTTTGCAGCCCCCCTGCAGGGAGGTGAAGGCTGCTATTCAATCCCCCTCGGTCTTCTCTTCTGCAGACTCAATCGGCCCAGTTCCCTCCTCCTCTCTTCACCAGTCCTGTCCCCCAGCCCCAACCATTTTTGTTGCCCTCCACTGGACTCTCTCCAACATGTCCACATCCTTTCTGTAGTGGGGGCCCAAAACAGGACTCCAGATGTGGCCTCCCCAGTGCAGAATAGAGAGGAAGGATCACTGCCCTCGATCTACCGGCACCGCTCCTGCTAATGCAGCCCAGGACGCCGGTAGCCTTCTTGGCACCAAGGGCACATAGACACATTTATACATTTATCTATAAACTTATCTATTACTGTTGCATCTGCATGCTTCACCAGCTTCAGTGCCTTTCTCCTCATTCATCCACATTTATCCTCGCTGCATCCTGGGAAGTAGACCGAGCCGGACACAGGCATGGGCGAACCGGGCGGCCACCTGGGGCCCAGGCAGAAAATGGTAATTTAAAATTATTATTCTCATTATCTCTGGTGAAGGGGGATAAAAGCTTGCCCGGGGCCAGGAGTCTAGGTGCAGTGCTGGAAGTAAAAAGCACAGCTATTGCTGCATTACAGGAGCCAGGGTTAGATTCCCTTCCTGCCAAGCTGGGGATGGATGAGATGAGCCCAGGGTCCTCCAAGCGCTTGGATTTGGGCACTATCTTTTCCTATCTACACGGCAATTTGTCTTCCTGGGGACTCCATCTGTTCGTTGCTGATGCATCATTCCAGAGGTTACCGTCTGCTGCTAAAATGTTTGAGTCACTGTACTGAAAATATTTAATTAGTGGCTCTCGAGTTTTGCCTCTTGCTAGATCCCATGCGATAAACACCAGTCAAGCTGGCGAATGTACATAAGTGCTTTCACCTCAAGGAAATAAAGACATGCCGGCAGCTTCCAACTCAGTTGTAAGCAGCTTATTCCCCTCCGCATTGATGTGTCGGACTCTCTCTTGAAGAGCCTTCCTGCTGCACAGCAAAACTCTTTAATGGGCTATGGGGTTTTTTTTCCCCCTTTTCTCCGAGAGGCTTCAAAGACCCAGCAGAAGAGAGCTCTGCTTCCTCCAGAGATCAGCGCCAGGAAGTGGCTCCCGTCCTGGGCTGTGTAGCGCGATAATTGAAAATGAGCAGGAACAAGATGATTTGAACCATGAGCACATCTGGCAGGTTCTGAAGTGTTCAGAGCTGGCTCGTCCCGGGGCGCCCCTGGCTCCTTTTCCACGAGCGGGCAAAAAGTCTGATGGCTGGCTTGAAAGTGATGTTTTATATCTCGGATTTGACCCTCTGTGGCCTTGAACTTAGGGATGTTCTTTAGAGCCAGGCAACGAAGCGGGAAGGCGTTAGAAAAGATCCATGGGTTTGAAGGTTAACCGGCCCATTGGCTCGTTGCAACCAACCTCTCTATTGCAGGTCAGAAAATTTCACCTAGTTTCTGCTGTATTGTCCCCAATAACTTGTAAGCTGTTGAAAAAATGTTCATTGCTGTTCACAGAATACACACACACACATATACACACATATACATATACATACACACACACACACATATATATAAAAAATACCTATTTTTTTCAAAACTGACAATTGTTCTTGAAAACCCCCCAAACATTTACTTTTTTCACTTAAAAGCAAATATTTTGTGCAAAAATAAAATATAGCATAATGTGTAATTGTATATAGAATACCTATAATTGTATATTATTCTGTATACTATATCTTACGTAGCATAAAACATATTATATTTAGAATATATTATGTATATTATTACTGAAAGCCAACATTTTTGCAAAAAAGAATATATCATTATCTACAGTTATAGATAAACATATAGCTATATATAGTTATATACTACTATATATTATTTTTGCAAAAAAATGGCTTTTGCCATAATATGTACTATACATAATGCATAAAATACATAGTATTATACTTATATATAATTATATGTAGTACTTTTGAAAAAAAAAATCTTTAGACTGAAAAATTAGAAGTTCTTGGGTTTGCAATAGTAAATTTCAAGTTTTGGGAAAAAATGATTTCAAATGCCAGTTTCTTTTTAAATGAATGACTACTAATTAATCAAACCCAAAGTTACAGGAAATACCTGTCTAATTGAAAAGTGATTGTTCTTCAAAAAACGTTTAAAAAAATCCAGCTTCCTTTAGCTGCTCTTCTGACTTTTGATATTCTGCTATTTGCTATTCTGCTGTTTTCTGGCTTCTGCCACCAATTGACTAGCTGGCTGCTAGTTAGTTGGCTTATTGGCACAGAATTCAGTGGAAAGGGAATTGTGACCCTGAATAGTTTGGAATCCACGGACTCTGTCCAAAATAAGCCTGCCTTGCTCTGGCACCACTTGCAATAACTCTACCCAGAGCCACCCACCAGACCTACCATCTCGTCCACTTCTCTGCTTACTAAACTTGGCACCAGTCTGGAGTCAGCTCCTAGCAGTGACTCCCTCTCCGACTCCAACCCTGCAAGACTGGAGCGAAGCACTCGCACGCTGGCCGCACTTTCATCTCCAGCACCACGACACCGGTGGCTTGGCAAGCGAAGTGAGCAAGTGGCAGCATCGCATTCACAGCCCTCCATTGCAGACGAAAGGGCACCAGTGCCTCAGTCCTTCCTCCATGGACCAGGCAAGAAAGGGCACCCGTTAGCTCCAGCTCTGCAGGGCTCGTGGCTGAGACGTGCTGCAGAAGTGATAACTGGTGATGGGCATTTTCATGGTTTGCACGCCATCATTTAGCACATAGTCATTTTAATTTCAATGGTCCTCTCAGAGTAAGATCCCTGACAGGCAAAGAAAAAACAAAAAAACACATGAGGGCGAGCCTGATTTCAAGAGCAAGAAGGGAAGATAACATTTTCCAAGGCTCATTTCCCATTTGTTGATTTGTTTCCTTTTCTTTTCTTTTGTTCAGAATTCCTTGAACGTTGGCCTGAATCGCCCTCCCCTCCTCCCACCGCTTATAAAAGTGTTATTCAACGCACCCTGCTTCCATGCATAAATCCATAGATTTAAAGGACGCATCGGACCAAAAATTCATTTAAGGGTGAAGTTACACGTTACACTTAGACCACACAACGGGCACTTAAAATATGAGCAGCTGCATGTTAAAACTCATTAACTTATGCTAAGTGTCCTCTCCCAAAGTAGTACTACTTCAAGTGAGGGTTAACTCTAGGCCAAGCTACCTAGCTCATGTTAGGATAACTTCAGTCTGCTCCATGGAGATGAAATGGGCAATTTGCAGTCTTCCAGCATCCCAGGATCCATCACTCCCAGCATCCCACCCCGCAAAGTGTCCTGGCTCTGAGCCGCACCTCTGCTCACCAGCCCTGTAGTGGCAATTCAGAGCCGTACAGGCAAGCAAGAATATTAACCCTTAATATTCAGTATTAACCCTTAATGTGCACAGTCCAACTTTAACACTGCTTCACATTCCCGAGATGTAGTACGGCTTAAATGCAACGTGGGACTTCACCTTCTGTCTGACCTCCTCTATAACACAGACCAGAGATTTTCTACTGGCTACCCCTAAACTGCTCCTAATAATTCATGTTTGCTAGGAAAGCTTGGCTGGAAATGTCTTCTTGGAAGATCTTCAGGGCTTGCTTGCATCAGTCCTTGCAGAAGACTTGTCCAGCAGGCATCCGGGTATATGGAGGTGATAGAGGAAGCAGAACACAAACTCAGTCCTACTGGTTTGAAGTTAAGGGCTGCCTCTGTGGCTCCGAAAGATATTTAGGCAAAATCCCAGTTTGGTTCCTATTTCCTCTGAACTTTTTTGACCATCTCTTCCATTCTGGAGTGACCAGGTATCTGTCGCCTTCTTTATCATGATGAGTTTTTTCTTTTGCTTTTCTGCTTTGCATGAAATTTGGGTTTTGGGTGGAGACAGGATACTGGACTATTTAGTTCCAATGACCCACTGCAGTCAATCTCCTATTTGTACTGTATGTTCATGGGGTGGGCGGGAAAAGATCAGACCCTACCCTATCCCTGACATGCTGTCAGCTCCATCTGAAGCAAACAGAGAAAAACTTCCTGGAAACTGGTGATGAGAAAGGGCTAAATCCTGTTTTGCCTTTACATGCAAATGGAAGTAATGTGGAATGGCAGTTTGTGCCACTTCCCCCCCAGTTTGGATTCTATTCCCATCCCTGAAAACATAGGATCGCCCTGTGTCCCCATCTGCCAGAAGTCAGCTGGAGAAGGAGGTCCAGCGAGGACTGAAAACAATGCCCAGCCCATAGTCTAGTGATTAGAGCACTTTGCTGGCAAGTGAGGGTTTGAGGGGAGGGGGTCTGTAATCCCAGTCTCCCATTCCCTGGGGAAGTGTCCTAGCCAGTAGTCATGGTTTTCCTGTGACTAAAGTTTTGGGACTTACCCAACATTGCCTGGATACCTATGCATCCATAGTGCAGCCCATTGAGCATGCTTTGAAGGGAGTCACAGGGCAAGGGTGGCTACATGGAATCCAAACTAGGTGCCACAATTGTGTATAGATGGGTATATAATTACGTACAGGTGACAGGATTTAGCCAATGCAGCCAACAGGAGAATCTGACCATGAGCGGGTGGACTGGAGACCAAGGGCACGAACTCTATAGCAATTCCAAATGCCTGACCTGACTGGATGTAGCCTGTCCCATGCACATCCCCATGCATGTATGCCCAAGCATTAAACCTCCACTGGTATAAACAGACTCCAGGGAGCTACAACGGTTGACATCAGTGCATACACTTTGCTTGCTGCACCCTTTGTGTCTGGAGGAGGGTACACAATGCTCCAGAGTGGGACTGAAGGTACAGCCAGACAGTGTGGGCAACGCGCTCTGCCTGGTTGCAAGGGCAATTTCTCAGCCAAGGGAACTGCAACATTGCTGTCTGGAGGCATGGTCATTACATAGGAAATTGGGGCCAAAATGCAACATGCCTAGTGAAGTTGTGGACTCTCCATGACTGGAGGTGTGCAAGTAGAGGTTGGTTGGAGATGATCAAGGCATAGCAATGCCCGTGCTCTGCTAGGGGGATTTCCCAGGCTTCTGGGCTTTGCTGGTTGCCACATGGGGCTCAGAGGGAATCGCTCCCTGCATCTACCCCCACCTTTCTGCTACAAGTCAGGGCATTTTTAAGCCTCCCTCAGGGGTGCTGGGTGTTGACTTCATCCCAGGCTGGGGCTGGGGATGGGGATGGGGATGGTCCTGACTAGAGGGTCTTTCCCCTCTGCTCAGGGTCAGATCAATTATCATATCTGCGGTCAGGAAGGACATCCCTGGTCAGATTGATACAGGCTGGCAGGGGGGTTATCTTCTGTGGCAGGCCAGTAGGAGGTGCTACTAGGCTAAGCCACCTGCCTCTCTGTGCCCAGCCAAAAACCATGCTTCAGGAGACTCCCCAGGGGTGCCTACTTCTGTCCCTCCCCCTTCCTGGAGCACACCCACAAGCTTGGAGTAACGCTGCCACCACCCGGGCCTTGGTCTCCATTAGGGCTCTGTGCTGCCTGGGGTACACAAACCCTGCTGACCCGAGGGGCTCTTTGCTCCAGAAGTATATTTCTGGGTGCTCCTTATTAGCCTGAAGCCTTAAGAACAGCCTCCTGTATGGGAGGGAGGTAAAAAGCCATGCCCACCTTAGCCAGCCGAGCAAAGAGGGCTATAAAGGCTGGTCTCACCCTTTTCATCACACACAGCGAGGCGTGCTATAAAAGACAGCATTATTGATCAAAGAGAGGGAGCATGGGGAAAGGGTATAAGACTGAGAAATATCAAAAGAAAAACACCCTGAGCAAAGCAGAATATGCTTGTTGGCCTTTGGATACACATCTGGATTACTTCATCCTACATCACTGGCTAAGTTTCAGGTAAGTTACTCGCATGTTCATCCGGAGACTGACGGCGCTCTGGAGGCTTCTTGCTTCTTTCACCACCCCAAAGATGACGCCCCCTCTCCAAAATGGAGTGGCCCCTTATGTAACTTTTATGACCTCATTGCGAAGTCCCAACCAGAAGCAGGCCTATTGGACGCTGACCGATGCTTTTAAAAGATGTCAGCGTCACCAGGTGAGGAGACACACGTCACATGACCGCCTTCCCCCAGGTTCTTGGTGGGAAGCTGAACAAAGGAGGAGCGAGTTCCCCTCCTAATGGAAGTTTTGCAACCCCGTCACGCAGGAGGCCAGGCTCCCTCAGTGCTAATGCAAGGAGGAGGGAGCAGAGCTCCCAAAACATGGGGATTTCTTCACATCTTCCTCGGTAGCGGGGGCATGGCCTACTCCTGGGATCCCTTGAGTATATATTAACTCCCTTTACAGCAGTAGGACATTGGTGGCCGCGGCCACCCCGCTTTCCCTGAGGCAGTGTCAGGTGTGATGTCCGGTGCTGTGTCAAGGGTAACTATGTAGGTTTGCTCAGAGTTTGGACACTTGGATGTGTCTGGGCTGCTTTGGACAGGCCTGATCCTGGCTCAGGCAGGGGTTGGACTAGATATATAACTTCTGTGGGTCCCTTCCAGCCCCACGGCTCTGTTTCTGATTTCCATGACTCCTGAGAAGCGTCTCAAGTAATGGGAAAGGCTGAAAGGAAATGATTTTCCTGGCTTGCCATGCTGCCAAGGGGGCCCGGATAACTTTTGCTATGAATAACACATTCCACCATGTTGGAGACCACGGCTCACCAACCGTGCCGACAGCCAGGCTTGGTGCTAAGGGCAGGTGTCGGCAGACGGGCAGCCAATGTAAATGTAGTTGCTATAGGCCAAGATTGGGGAAAAGCAGGTGTAGCCAGGGCTGGGGTAGAGAAACAGAGTTTTATGAGAGCAGGCCAGGGGGGGAAGCAGGAAAGGGGGAACAAGGATTAATTCCTTCTGAAGCACTAGATTTACCTTCGCCAACACCAGCTCTCTCTGCTCAATAAATCTTCCTATTGGCTTGAGCCACAGTCGATCGCTGCTGAACAATTAGCTGGCAAAAAGTAGTTTGGAGCTTTGATTTTGATTTCCAAGCCAGCAATTTTCCTTCCCTCTCCTTTTCCATCCCCAGGGCCCCATCTGTCTTGTCTGTCACCAGGAACAAGGGGCCGAGTGATTAAAATGGGGGGAAAAGTAGACTAGGAGTATTTGCGCCATTCACAGCATTGATTCGTCAGCCTGGAAGGGATGTCCAGGGTCAAGTGTCCCCATTCTCATCCCCATCAGTCGGGGGTGAGATACTCACTTGGCCCCTGTTTTCTCTGATCTTGGCCCACTGTCTAAGACGTCAGCCCTCGGGCACAGCTCTGACTTGGGAGCAGCCCCTCCTGGAGCTCCAGTTTCACCCCACCAGCCTCAGCCCCTCGAGCTTGGGGCTAGCTCCTGTCACTGATAGGGGGCAATGCCACTCAGGTACCCCCACCCATGGGCTCCTCCTCCCCTGCAGCCATAACCCAGCCCTCTGGTAGAAAAAATCCAACACAAAACAGCAACCTAACAAGTCCTAACTTAACCATAAATCCCTTTGGGGCTCGAGCCCTGCTTCTCAGGCTGTCCTGCTTCCAACCCTCCAGCCCCGAGTACCTCTCTCATGCTGGCTGGGCTCTCTCATGTACCAGCTCTCCCCTGGGAGCTTCCTGTCTTCCTGCTGCCAGGGCCAGACTGGCCCTTGCATGTCAGGGACCGGGTTTATATGCCCAAGCCCCGCCTTCCGGCCATGTGACCAAATCTCCTGCACCCACGGCCCAAATGCAGCTAATTGCATCATTAACCTGGCCTTTTTTAATCCGTGGCTCAGCTACTACTTGCTAGCCCTGAGTTTCCAGCCCTCCCCCACTTCCTAGTAATGGGGTCAGGGGTTCCCTGTTGCACAGCCCTTGCTCCCTGTCCTGCTGCCAGTGACCATGTCCAGCGGAGCCCCAGGTCTCTGAATGCTGCTGCAGGCCATGTCCTTTCTACCCACACCTCCAACCACATCCAGGAGTCTGGTGCGCCAGATGGAGTGGCTCCATGGGATGGATCTGGCCCACGGGCCATATGTTTGATCCCCCTGCCCTAGCTAGTCATGGTAAGCCACAGTCATGGAACACAGGGGATCTGGGGCTTGTTTTTGACTCTTCCTCTGACCTTCTGTGTGATGGTGATTGCCTTGTGCCTCACTTTCCCCATCTCTAAAATGGAAGCAAGGCCATCCCCTTTCCCCCCTCCATCTGCGGCAGGTTGTGGGGTTGACTTAATTATTACGTGCAAGTCTCATCCTGATCCCTGGAGCAAACGGCAGTGTGCGATTCATATGGCAGACACACGGAACGTAAAGGTGGAGGTGCAGAGACATAAATTTGATTTGGCAAATTATCGCATCACAAGACATCCCCATAAAAAAAAAAGCACCACCTCTTAAAATTGCTTTTCTTCATGTCGGATGAGCCGTAATGAGAGAATAAGGCAACAGAGCTGTCAAAATAATCATCCCCAGCCACACAGCGCAGAGCAGCGGGGATGCGAGCGGCAAAAATAATACATTCTCTAGCACTCGGGGCCGGCCGGCCAATCAGCAAGCTGCGGCGGCACTGCCTGCACGTTGCAAACCCTGTAATTTTGCATAATGGGCACCTCCCACTGCGGAGCAAACTGGTTTTTAGGCTGTTCCATTGCAGCCGATGGATCGGTCCATTCGACAGCGAGAAGAAGGGAGAGAAAGTCCTGATGATAGGGTTGCCAACTTTGCACAAGAGGTGAGAGCCTTTCGGGGCAATGCCCGGGGCACTATCTGCACAAAGGACTGGCCCAGCTGGTGCATGTGTCCATTGCCTTCCAGGGAGCTGGGCCAATGTATGCCCCTCCGGGGATGCAGCCCATGGCGCCTCATTGGGTTCCTCCTTCATTAGATGTCTCATTAGAAGCAACTTGTTCTTATCAATTCCTTGCTTAGCAGAGCTTTTAGGGACTAGCCCATTCAATAGGCTGCAGCGTGGGATAGCCAGCCAAGGGCTCCCTCCTCTCAGTGTGTTTGGGATCTGCCTCCGAGGATGCACCAGCTGCCTGGAAGAGCATTGAGACCAGCAGCAAAAAATGAGACCTCGTATCCCAGCTGGACCTCGCTGGATGGCGCCCCATGATCTGCGGTGGGTCTGTCTCCCCTGGAAGGGGACGCAAGTACTTTACTCACTAAGGCACAAATCCAAACCGGGCACTGCAGTGCTGGATGATATCCATGCTCCATCCAGTATCTGGCCTCTGACAGTGGCCAGCCCCAGAGGAAGATGAAAATATCCCAGCACAAGGCAAATATAGGGCAACTGCCCCTCTGTGCAGGATGCAACCTGAAGCGGGTTTTCAGCCCTGAACCGTGAGGTTTTCTCTACTCTCTGATGGGAAAGCAGTCGGTAAGGAGAAGGCAGGAGCTGAATGCATTATTTCTTCATGCCTGATCTGGCACCTAGTAGCCGGTCATTTATACCCCGTTCACACTACCGCTCGCTATAGCAATGTAGTAACTGTTCATAGGTCTCTAGCCGGTCATAAAGAGCATGAGCCGGTTTATGAACATATAGCAGCTTTGGAGGTTATGCAGCTCCAGC
Organism: Alligator sinensis; assembly: GCF_000455745.1. Taxonomy (NCBI): domain Eukaryota; kingdom Metazoa; phylum Chordata; order Crocodylia; family Alligatoridae; genus Alligator; species Alligator sinensis. The sequence goes on from NW_005842197.1 coordinate 1,397,750, forward strand.
CCCTGCACTGCCTGAGCGTGTCTGTGTGTGCAGGGAAAATCCAGGCATCTCTCCCACAATGCCTCAGGACAGGAGGGCTGCATGCAGCCTAGCATCCTTGGGGCAATGCACGGTGGGTTGGTCTGATATTGGGAGGAGGGGAATCCTGTCCATGTTGGTACATCTTGGTGCGGTAGCAAGGGAAGAACGAGGCCTCCTGGGATCAGCACGGGGTTTCTCCAGGGCCAACGTGCTATGAGCAGCCCCGATGCCGGAGCTGTAGGTGCTGCTCCCTGGCTCCACACTGATTTCAGAGGCACGGAGCCGGCTCACCGGCTCACAGCCCTTTGCCATTGACAATTGGCCCTTGCAAGCTCATCTCCTGGCTCGGTCCACATCAGGAACACTTCCAGCCCTTGCAGGTTTGCAGGCCAGATGGGATAAAATTGAGGATAAAATGCCGACTTTGCTTTAAATCAAGGGATTGTCATTCCACTGCTGCCGCCGCCCCTCTAATAACTCACCCACATTCACAGCCGAGCTGGCTGCCTGTTTGCTGAGGCACCGAGAACAAAGCCTTCCTCCTAATGCCGTCGAGCAAGCGGCCGTTGCAGAGCTGCAGGAACGCAGGCAGACCCAAACACGAGGCTCAGCCTTGGCCAGCGTTGATTTTTCTACTGATTTGGAGCAATCAGCCCTAATGACAGAGAAGGAAGGTTTCTTCTCATTAGGAGCGTGGCTCTAAGGAGAGGCTGATGTGCTGGGATGGGCTGTTGGGCGGTGATGATGGGAGAGGCAGGGGGGATGGGAAAGCGTATTCCCTGAGGTCCTTATAGACTTCAATCCAACCTCTGGTACCGTGTGCCCTGATCAGATCGCAGGGTCAGAACTGCATTTTTGCAGCAGTGCCCAGGCTGGGTTGCTGAAGGTCTGGCCAGGAGCACACGTGGACGTTGGCATCGTGGCACATCAGTGGTGTGAAGTCACCTCTACAAGAGGTCTTCAAGAACGGTCCTTTGAACCTTAATGAAGGCCATCCAGACTGCATAGCCTAGTGCCAGGACCCTGGCCAGGCCGCAGCAATACCTGCACAAGGATGGGGAGGAAGGGACTAGAGGGTTTACAGAGCAAGCTGTACTCCAGTGTCCCGAGCTCCAGACGTGCTGCGCACCACATATCTCCTCCTACATCTCTTCCTTTACCCTTACGTAGCTCAGCAAAGCTGCTACCGGTGCCGCCAAACTCAGGGAGCAGGACTGGTCCTGCTATAGTGAGAAATGTTTTCATGGCAATGTTGTCTTCAATAAAAAAACTTCTCTGCCCCTTTGACCCCCATGGACACCATCCCCGAGCTCTTGGAGGCATGAGCGTGGCAGCTCAGGACAACCCGATGCCGAGCATGCGGCAACCTTGTTCCTCCTGATGGGATGAGTGCGACCCCACGAGCGAGCGGAGAGCCAGGGCAGCAGAGCAAGATCCCAAGGGCTCCCCTGCTCTCAGGCAATATTAATAACAGAGAGGCAGAAGGTTTTCATTTAAATGGGTGGTTTCTTCATGTCACCCTGACCCTGAAAGCGCGGAAATCCTGGCTTCCCATTGCCGACGGAGCTGGGTTTCCAATCCGCTCTCCATTTTTTCCTAGTACAAATATTTATGCAGCTTCTTCTGGGTGTAAATTTCATTGCTCCAATTTAGAGAGATAATAAAACTCGTTACCGTAGACGGCCCCAGGGAAGTTCCCAATCGGAGAAGTACCCTCCCAGGCCTCTCTCCTAGGAAACACGTGAGCCCGAGGTTTCATTGAGATGATCCCACTAGACCCCAAATAGAGGCATCGTCTAAACATTATGAAGATGAGAGTACTGGAGGATGGAGAGACGAGAGAAGGGGATTGTAGCAACAGCTTGTAATAGGAGCGAAGATTAGGTACGGAGCAGGAAAATAACGGAAGTCGGGGAAATAACACCATCTCATTTACCACTCAAGCATGCGATGTTTGTCATATTAAAATAAAAACAGTGGGGATTATTATTCTCCAGGGATTCCTCCTTATCTTGGCAGTCTTAATGAGATATATATATATATATACACACACACACACACACACACATATATATATATATATATATATATATACACACACACACACACACGCACACGCACACTTGCATTGCTTTGAGAGCCTGGGAAGAAAGAGGCACTGAAAGGCAGCGTAATCTGCACCTGTAGAGCATTAAATAAGTCCATCATCACCTCTCAGCTGCCCACAAAGACTGAGACAATCGCAGGGTGTGGAAGCACGGAGCTGTTATAACACACGCGCGAGACAGGTGTGGAAACCTAGCTGCAATGCTCCCGCTTGGTGGGAACGTAATTGTGCCACGGAAGGGTTTGATTTAGCTGTAGGTACTATGCACATCTCTCTTCTAGCTTTCCATTCATCGTGCTGGGCATCAGCCCCGGGGAAGGTATAATCATAACCTTTGGGCCAGACTTTTTAGGTGGAAGATTTCCAGTAGGAGCAAAGAACGGGGGGGACTCCTTGATAAAAACACCTGGCTGCAGGCAGGATGCATAGCACCTGCCTTTCCCCAGGTTGATCAGTCCACAGAGATGGGCATTCACGCGCTCCTGTAGCCCCAGGATTTGGGGAAACAGCGTGGCCTCCTCTCGGAGTCCTTTCTGCCTGGAATTGGGAGCGAGATGTCTGCAGGGCTGTTGTGGAGACCGGCGAGGGGCAGGCGGAGGGAAGAAGGGAGCTGGGGCATAAGCCATCTTGCACGGAGAGGCATGAAAGGAGGCATGATGGGATTCTGCCTTTACAAGACAATTTCTGTGTCTTTTCTGCTGCTCTCAAGATATCGGAAGGAGGCTTTTTCTTGCAAGCTGAATGTCGTGCTCTGGAGAGTGGGAGCGCCGGGTATCCAGAGGACCGTGCTGTCCCTGGCAGCTTCCTCGCCACCACGCGACGCCGTTCGGACAGGGAATTAGGCATTTCCACTGTCACAGCCCAGCCCATCCTCAGCCTTTCTGTATCAGCCTGACTCGCCTGCTGCCAGCTGCAACTTGGATGCAAAGGCTGCTCATCGCCTCCTTCCAGCCTGGTACTGGTTTTCAAAGGCTGCTATAAAGGAGGGGGAGAAAGACAGCTGGCCCTTGGCAAGACCCAAGCCAAATGGGTTTGAACTATAGCAGAGCAGACTGAGATCCAGCCTTAGGAAAGCTGCCCTGGCTGTCAGAAGAGAAGTTCCTTCCAACCCTCATTGTCTATGTTTCTATGATTGCATGATAGCAAGGCGTGCATGGACTGGACTTACTGGCTTGCCCTAAGGATGATTCACTCATGACCCATTCGCAGTCCCCAGAGGACTTTGTTGTCTGTGTTTGACTCTAACCTTTAAAGCTGTTTGAAGGACAGAGGCAAGAGCTTGTCCAAGAGGAGGAAGTTGAGGCGCTAACCAGGCAGATTTGGGTTCAAGTCTTCACTCTGACTCACTGTGTGTCCTCAGTCGAGGCACTGAGCCCCAGCCCTCCAGCACGACAGAAGCACCTTGCTCCTGTTGGAAGCAATCAATGGGAATTAATTCTCAGGGTTTGGACTTTGGCTTCTCTATGCATTAGTTCATCACCTGTGCAGGGTAAGAGGGCTGCGGTGTCAGGAGATAACTGCACTCTGCAAAGCTTGTGAGATGCCCTAGAAATGGTCTAAGTGCCGAAAATATGAATCCCTACCAATAGAGACAGCATAGCTAAGTGTCCCTTGATTGCAGAGGTGAACACCATCCACTTCCCTGGGAATCCACATGGTATCAGGAGATGCCTACGGTGCAGATCTTCCCAGGGGAGGCCGGTGTCTCATGGTCACAAGCCATGCTTTCGTCACCGGGCTGACACCCAGCCCTAAATGTCTGCATCCTCGAGCCATGACCTACAAGAGGGCTCCATGCATCTTGGTCCGGCGCCTTGCAGAAGAGAGGTCCGCTCCGGTTGGGGCTCAGCAGAGGTACCAAGGATTCAGTAGTTCATCAAGACCAGCTGTCCCTTAGGTCAAAACTGGGGGGAGTTTGCAGTGCTGTGCCCAAAATGCAGCATGCTGGCGATGGGCCGAGGCCTGAGGAAGCAGGGGGCTTAAGCCTGGCATGGCTCATTAAAATCCTAGATTCACGGAAAAGTAGGGCTGGAAAAAAAAACCTCTGGAGGTTACATCTAGACCAGACCTCCTGCCCTGAGGCTGGATCATCTGTGTGCAAACCATCCTTGTCAAGTGCTTGTCAAAACTATTCCTATAATGACACAATCAAACCATTCACATCACTGAACTTGCCTCAGGTAGAGTGGAGGGACGGGGGGGACATGTCCGGTGGCTGCAAGGGATGTTAAAATGCACCGAGCTATGCTCCTCGCTGCAGAGGAAGGCAAACCCCCCCAGTCCGGACCAGTCTGACCAGGGTGGGAAATCCCTTCCTGCTCCCAATGCAGCATCGATGTGAGCCTGAGCATGGGGTGAGACCCTCCAGCCAGGCCCCTGCAGGGTTGGTGCCAGCAGCAGCATTGGCACAGCCCAGCCCCATCCCCAGCCTGGGCTGCAGCACCAGCGCCTCGGGGGGAGGCTTCAACCCTGATACATGTAGCAATGGGAAGGGGGAAAAAATCCATCCTGGCCCCACGGAGCAACCAGCACAGCGCAGGAGCCTGGGAAACTCCCATAGCAGAGCACAGGCATCGCTGCACCTCGATCGTCCCCCCCAGTAGTTGTCCAATCTCTCCTTGAACACCCCCAATGTTGGGGAGTCCACAGCTTCCCTAGGTGTCTTTTCCCTGCTCTACCAGTGAATGAAAGGCATCTCAGTCATGCTGCTCTGCTGCCCCTGACGTGAGATTATCTGTGACTTCAGAGAACCACAGACAGTGAGGGTGGAAGGGAGCTCAGGGGGTCACATCTAGTGCAACCCCTGCTCCAAGCAGGACCAGCCCCAACTGCATCATCCCAGCCAAGGCTTTGTCTACCCCGGTCTTCAAAACCTCCAAGGATGGAGACTGCCCCACCTCTCTGGGCAACCTATTCTAGTGCTTTACTATCCTCATAATAAGAAAGTTTTCCCTAACATCCAACCTCAACTTCCCTTGCTGCAGCTGGAGCCCATTGCTCCTTGTCCTGCCATCTGCCCCCACTGAGACCAGCCCAGCTCCATCCTCTTTGCAGCCCCCCTGCAGGGAGGTGACGGCTGCTATTCAATCCCCCTCGGTCTTCTCTTCTGCAGTCTAAATAAGCCTAATTCCCTTAGGTTTTTCATTCAGGAGCCAGAAATCCCCGCCATCTTTGGACTCCTGCAGTGAGGGGACATAGACACATTGCTTTATATACGTGTTGCAATAGGGACTCCACCAAAAGCATTTGGCAGGGACCAGCCCTTGCTATGGGTCCATGCAGCACCCAGCTCCTTTGTGTCCCAATTCGGGGCCTGTGGGTGCACCAGAATCACAAACAGGGACTTTTTTCTGAGACTGCCAAAGACCAGTGGTTTCAAACCCGCCGCCTGTTCTCAGCAAAGTGGGTGCTATTATAGACAAAGCCGGCAGCATCTCTGAAGCCCGACGGCTTTCCAAAACGCAAATCATCTTCGGGGGAAATTAGCTGTGGTGAGTGGGCTCCAATTTGTTAGGGCCTGGGAACTGGCAATCACGTGAAAACGAGATAAATAATCTGCGGACGGAGCAATTGCAGATCAGTCGTGACATAATTAAGAGAGCAGTTTGCAGGAGCTCGTTCCTCATTAAACAGGGAGACGCTGGAGTCCCAGGGCTCGCTGCCTTGTGCGGCAGTGTCATGACTGATGGCTAATGGCTCCGTGCGAGGAGTCTTTCCTTCCTCCCCTCCTCCAGGATCATCCCCCCGCTCAGCACCTTTCAACAAAAGAAATGAACCTACCATCTCCTGAGAAAGTCACTTGCCTAGCAGGAGATATTATCCGTCATCATTATGAGCTACCAAGCCACGGGTTGGAGAGACAGGGAGAGAGTTAGCCATTAGGCCGGGGATCGCGGCCGTTTAGTGGAAATGTAACTTTGAGAGAGGAATCGGGGAGTTAATGGGCAGGAAACGTGGCTGCATTTTCTTGCGCGGTGATGCTGGCTGCGGGGGCGGCGTGATGGATGGAGCAAGAAGGACAGCCCGCAACGGGCTGGTTTGGTAATACCGGCAGTGCCGGGATCTTGGCCCAGAGCTCATGTCCCCTCCTGCTGTTTGGGGAAGCAAATTTGTTGGCTAATTTCTTAGTTATTTTTAATTTTTCCACCTAGACAAAAAAAAAACAACCTCAATAATATGCACAAGGAATGGTTTTAACCCTGTTCTCACTGAGCAGGGGAACGCTTTGGAGAAGGGCCCTGGTAGGACACTGTGGGCACGTCTACATGTGCATTAATGTGCTGTAATTATAGCACATTACGTTTAGTACCTGTAATAACAGGTACTAACTTAATGCACGGTAAATGGCCACTACTGCACAGTAGCCGTGCACTAGCATGGCTTTCTCCGTGATGCACTAATGTGCAGAAGAATTAGCCTATTGCACTTCTAGCATCTTGTGAAGATGCGTCCTGTATTCCTGGTATTCGCGCTATACCAGCAACGCCAGCCATGAGGCTGGCAGGCAGGCAGGCCCTTCCCAGCAGGTGTAAGTGTTTCCAGTGGCAGGCTGCTGAGGTTGTAATGGGAATCATAGAAAGTTAGGGTCAGGAAGCTCTCCCCAGTATCCCTGACTGTCACTGTTGCATCCTTGCATTGCAGCAAGGGCGGCACGGTATCTGATGGAGGAAGCACCGGCTTTCCCTGGCAGCAAAGGAGGTGTCAAGAGAAGGCTGGACAAGCACGAGGCAGGGATGATTTAGGACCAGCAGCAGGGTGGAGCAGACAACCCTTGAGCTCATGCCCAACCCTAGAGTTAAGCTTTTTTGCAAGGTTTCCCCAGTGCGACTGCCCCCAAAGCAAATGATTACACCGAATCACCCAGCAGCGCCATGGGGCATGGGTGGAGGGCTGTAGGGTATAGGGCAGAAGGGCTGACACGACACATGGGTTGCACTGTCAGCCTTGCCCATCTTCAGAAACAAGGGGCAGGATCTCACTGATGAGGACCTCGGAGCAAGCAGTCAGGAAAACAAGAGAGAGCCTCTTTAAGGGACCCACTGCTGTGATTTCAGGGCCTCACTTTTCCCACCTGTAAAATGGGGATAACAATACTGACTCCCGAGATGTTGTGAAGAGCGGGTTGACTCATGCTTGCAATGAGGTCTTTGGAGGGAAGAAACTCTCGGAGGGCGACACATTGGGACTCCGGCTACAGAAAACGATTCTCAAGTCCGCAGCCAGCACATCTGAAAGGGGCTGCTGAGATGAGGCATCCCCCTGTAACACCTGCTTGGGGGCTGCTTTTCAAGTGCTCTGCACCCAGATTTCCTCCCCTCAAAACCAGCACCTGACATGCCTCCCACCTGCTGAGATCCAGCCATTTCTGTAGGTAGCAAGAGCTGAGCGCATTAGAAAATGCACCCTTATTCCCCATTCTTCTAGATGTGGAAGCACGACGACATAATCACCATAATTTCGAAGCATCCCGACCCTCCGCTCAAGACTGACTGAACCGAAGTCTTTAATGAAACATTTTTTGAAATTTAAATGCCAGCACAGCGGGCGCTATTTTCCTCGCTTCCGCTTCTAGTCCAGAAAAACAACATCCCCCCAATGCTCCTCCGTGCCCGAATTTCCAGCCAGACCCTGTCGCCGAGCATTGCTGAAATGGAGGCTTGCTGGACCATCGCGGCCTTTCCCAGGACCTTCTGGGTTTCGACGGATTTTCAGCAAGGTTTCTCGGGTCCGGGATACGATGCTCCCGCTGACACCAACCCCGCAGGGTCCTGGCTGGAGGGTCTTGCCCCTGCGCTCAGGCTCAGATTGATGCTGCATTGGGGGCAGGAAGGGATTTTCCCCCTGCTCAGACTGGTCTGGACTGGGGGGTTTGCCTTCCTCTGCCTGGGGTCTCTGGAGCATCTATGAACCCCTTTGCAGCAGCAGGATGTTGGTGGCCGTGGCCCCCCTGCTTTCCCTGGGGCAGGGTCAGGGGCGATGCCTGGGGCTGTGGCAGGGTGACGGTGTCGCGGTGCTCAGAGGTCAGACCCTGGATGTGTCTGGGCTGGTTTGCACAGGGCTAACCCTGCCTCATGCAGGGGTTGGATTAGATGTGACCCCCGGAGCTCCCTTTTTGCCCCATTCACACCATGAGTCTGTGATCCTGTGATCCTGCACACATCCCCCCTGGTCAGATTGATCACAGCTGTGGGGGGGGTTGCTTTCCTCTGTAGCAGGGGACATGGGATCTCCCAAATGCATTTGAACCCTCCTTGCCATGGCAGGACGCCGCCGGCCCTCATCCCCTGGCTTCACCTTCAGGATCTTGTGGGTCTATGGTGCCTCTCCCTGGGCCAACCCCTCCGTAGTTTCCTGCAAAACAATCCTTATTTCCCAGCCTGACCCTGAAAGCAGCTTCCCAGCTGAGGGGCTGCTCCTGTGAGCCTCTACAGCTCCCTATCAAGGGAAAAGGGCCATGCCGAATGCCTGAATGTATGCCAGTGCAATGCATGTGTAAACAGTGACCAGGGTCTGCAAATTGCCCTGAAATGTATTTCTTCATCCTAATTGCATTTGTAGATGCTCCCAGGAGGCGAATGCCTGGGCTGTGCAGTGGGCTCACTGCAAACCTGCCCCAGGTGCTCCAGCAAAGATCTGTCTTGTGGTGCAAAAGCTAAAGGGACGCCTCCCCCCGCCGGGGTCAGTGATGTCGTGGTGCAACAAACACTGCATCTTCTAAGGTGACACAGCCAGCGGTGAACTCGGGTTAGACAGAGACAAATTCATTGGCACAGAAAGTCCAGGGAGGCCGGGCGGGAGAGGAGGGAAGCATCCAGCGAACAAAGAGAGTCCCAAAGTGCACATCGATCTCGTGGAACAAAAGCAGGTAACACTTCAGAAAAAGCAAAATGCAAAGGCACGTTCCCCTCTGAACCCTGCTCATCGCGGCTGAGTGATCTCCCATCGCCGGCGGGGAAAGGGCATCTCTCGCTATGATACTACTCTCCCCGGGTGAGGGACGACTGTGTTCACTCTGTTTGCCCTCCAAGGCATGTGGAAGTTGATGCACGTGACACATAACCAGCTGTGCTGCATAGGAAGAGTCCAGGAGGCATCCTCCATCGGCCAGACATCGCTGCCCTTCTCGCCAGGGTGGAGCTGGTGGGACTTGAACCAGGTGGTGTGTTAGATGGTCTCAGGGTCATGCTAATGGCTGCGTTTTGGGGCATTTTTCCCCCCCTGGTCAAACTGATCCCAGCTGGGGAGGGTTGCCTTGCTCTGTAGCAGGGGACACGGGATCTCTCAAGTGCATTTTAACCGGACGCTGCCAGCCTTCGCCCCCGCCTTCACCTGCGGCAGGTTCGGGGGCTCTTGGTGTCTCGCAGCAATGGGCCGTACGGCTGTGCAGCGGGGTTGACTGCATGGTTTTAAGAATAGCTTGGACCAAGATTTCCATGGGATGGTTGGGATCCTGCATCAAGCAGGGGGTTGGACTAGATCTGGAGGTCCCTTCCAGCCCTTCTTGACTGTACTTCTGCACTCCAGACGTGCCTTTTCCAAAATCCGGCTTGCTCTGCACAACAGAGAGCAACCTCGCAAAGATGCTCTCCTGCACGCAGAGGGACAGATCTCCAGCTTCTGCTTCCTTGGTGCACAAATTAAGTATATTTCCTACCTAGGGGGACTTCTTACCATCTTGAGCTGTCCCTGAGCCTGATGAAGGACGTGTGAGCCCGAAAGCTTGCAAAAAAAGATTAATTTTTTTTGCAATTTCAGGAAAGGTATCATTCCTGAACCAAGAGTTGTCGATTTTTGCATTCCTTTTTTCCAAAATACTGCATTTTCCAGCTATTTCCCCAACGAAATGCATTTAAGTGCTTTATGTGGATTAATGATCGGTGCCCGGTGCTGCCTGCTAACAGACCCTTGGACAGCGGGTGACTAACGGCGACTCTCCTTGAGTTCCCAGCAGTTCTTTTGCAGGGAGAGGACCTGGGATCTACCTCTGTTTGCTCCTGGGAACCAGGGATTATAGCACTGCCACCCACATAGATCGCCAGGGGCAAGGCAATAACTCTCCTTATTTGACAGCTACGGGGAAGCTTGTTATCCACGACTTCCCCCCGTGCCTGGAAGGAACGTCGGCTGCGCTGGGAACGGCATCCTGTGGCTGGTAGACACCCAGACCCCAGCCTTAGGCTTTGCTTCCCAGACTCCCATAGCAGGGTCCACACCAAGGCCCCGTGGGCATCTTCCATGCCATAGCTCAGGTCAAGAATAAGCACTTGGAGCTGCCGAGCAAACGAGAAGAGAGGCTGTTCCTATGGAGATACCCTTTGCACCAAATTAATAAAAATAAAGGTGGGGGGGGAATATGCACAAAGGAGGCATTTGCTCCTAACTAGAGCAGCTTCCAGAGGGGTCCACGGGGCGTGTGTAACGAGCTGTTCCTTAAAGCTAATTTATTCGTTGCTGGAGAGCGACAAGCTGGCAGTAAATGAGCTTGCAGAGGCCTGGCTCCCTGGGGGGCGAGCTCGGCTCCTCGGTGGCTCTGTGCCTGATGCACCGGCTTGCTTGCAGCCTCACGTGCGGCTTGGGGCACCCTGCTGCTAGGAGCAGGATGGGGTATTTTGGGAGGGTGGGTGGCGAAGGCGACCGGGGGGAGGGGTACTGGAGAAATGCTGCAGACAGGGGAGTTGCAAGCCAGACCTGCCACGGCACGGAGCCCCTTGCCCCCAGGGGCTATTAACCAGTCCCCCTTTTTCCCAGGACCTGGGAGTTTCCTGCCCTACCTGGTCTGCAGCATGCAGCCATAAAACCTCCCCCCCTGCCCCCTACCCGCTACCCCTGGGCCGACTTCATGGTGGCAGCTGCTTTTTATGTGGACGAGGGGCAGAGCAGGGCTGTTAAGATTTTATGGACAGGAAAGAGACTTTGCAAAGCAGCTGGGGGTAGGTGGAGGGGAGGGGGCCGGAGACTGCCTTCCCATCCCCCTACCCCAGTGGCAGCTAGTGGGCCCCTGTGCAAGGGTCAGCAAGGATTGAAGCATCAGGTCTCAGCCTCCCAGTAAGAAACTGGGAGCCAGGGCTGTGCTGAGCTGTGGCAACACTGGCAGGTGCAGGAAAGGGTTCCCTTCTCCACAGAAACTCTGCCCTCCCGCCTCGGGTGTGAGCTCCCCGGCTAGGGACGGACGTGACACATAAACTGGCTGAAGCGATCACAAACTGGTTTATACCTGTAACAGAGCAGATGTTCAGTGCGTGTCAACCAGTTTGAAAATGGGTGAAACTGGTAAGAGATCAACCTGGTTGGATGTAGTATCAGACTGAATTGATTTGGGTCAAACCGGTTTATCAATGTCCCTGTCTCTAGGGCTGCAGGTCTCTCTCCCCCTTCTCTCCAGAGTCTTAGTATAAAGGAGGCTGGAGGGGAGCTCAGGAGGTCACATCCAGTCCAACCCCCTGCTCCGAGCAGGACCAGCCCCAAGTGCATCATCCCAGCCAAGGCTTTTCTACCTGGGTCTTAAAAACCTCCAAGGATGGAGACTGCACCACCTCTCTAGGTATCCATTCCAGTGCTTCACCACCCTCCTCGTGAGAAAGTTTTTCCCAATATCCAGCCTCGACTTCCCTTGCTGTAGCTTGAGCCCATTGATCCTTGTCCTGTCTGTCTGGATATAGGAGCTCTGAAAAACAATCCTGGAGACACAAACCCCGCAGGCTGCTGCCTCAGAGGTGCTCTCGAGGGGGCTTGCAGGCCCCGTGTCCTGAGCGTGGGCACCACATGGGTACATTCACGTTTCCTGGGCTTGCTCAACACCTCTCTTCTGTTCTTGGTGGGGTTTAAAACTCGCTTGGGAGCGCAGGGAAATATTCAGCTGGTCAGAGGCTCGGTTGCTACTGGGACCGGAGTCAGCTGGTGTGGTGTGTGTTGACGTCACGGCTCATTATCATCTACCTTATCCTTGCTAATTGCTGTTCACTCCACAAGTGTTAATGACCCTGTCTCCTTTTTAATGCGTTTGATGTTCCATTAATCAAGCTGGCCTTTCTTCTGCAGTGTGGCTGTCTGTTAGCCGTGCCCTAGCTCCCCTCCGTTTCACAGCCCTGTGGACTGTTTCTAGTTCTGACTCGGGGACGGCAATTTTAACTCAGGCGAACGTTAACTGGGGTGTGAAAATGAACAACAGTGCAGCTGGATGCTCAAGAAGGCTAGATTTTGTATTAGGCAAACAGGACCCTTAGTTAGAAACGATATCTTTTATTAAACCAACAAGATTTTTGCAAAAAAAATTCTCGAATTGCAAGCTTTTGGGCACAAACACCCTTCATCAAGCATTGGAGAAAAGATTGTAAAAGTTCTCCTGATTTTGTATTATGATTTTTTTTTTGTATTTGTATTATGATTTTGCATTATGATTGCAAAAGATTTTGTATTATGCATCTGAATAAGAGATGTGCATTAACTCATATGACTGGAGGACTAATGAAAGAATATCTTTTGCCGATTGGTGCCCCATTTGCTGTGTTTCTTAAACTTTAATATATAGTCTAGCAAATTAGCGTGCATTCTGTTAAAGATGTATTTAGCTGTCCTTTGATTTTAAACTGAATAACATAGGCCTGGCCTCCTGGCGTACTAGTAAATCTTTTAGTTTTTCTTTACTTGGAGAAAAATAGCTGTTGTGTTGATGCACCCCCTTCTTCAAAATCCATGGCTGCATCCACACCATCCTGCAGGGACCTCTGGGATTGCAAGGGAGATGTCCCTTCACGCTGTCTCAGCCACCCTTTCGGCTAAGGGTCTCCAAGACATGAGCAATTTCTTCGCCCAGGAAGAGCTTCTCTACATCCATCTTCATCGTCCTTGTGTCTCCATCTCTCACCCCACCTGATTCAGTTCTCCCATGTCCACCTGCCAGCAATCCCTGCTGTGTCTTGCTTGGCTTTGAATTCCCTCCCTCCACCATCTCGCAGCTGGACTCCTACGGCTCCTTTGAGGTCCACCTGCAACCTCAGCTCTTCATCCTGTTACTTGGAAGTGCGAAGGGCCTGTGCTGTTCCCAGCACATCCTGCTTTTCATGCTGCAACGAGGAGCAGATCTGAGCCGCCGAGGATGGGCGTGAAAGGCAGCTTCTGGCTGATCAGACATCTCCTTTCTTCTTGAGGCTGTCACGTCATTAAGAAGGTGCACGGCTCTGTAGTCGGTGTGGCTCACGGGCTGGCAGAGGAAGGGCACGTTGCCAGGGCTGAGCCGCCCCGCAAGAGCATCCGTGAGAAAGAAAAAAATTCCTTCTGCATTTGCAGTTCAATGAAAGGGCTTTGATTGCAGCAGGCAGCGTTGTGCACGCGGGGATGGGGGGAGCAAGCCGGGCTCTTCACACCCAGGCAGTGCCCTCGTTCAGAGCACAAGCCCAGGCATCTTCAGCTGTTTTTCTCTCCGATAATGAATTGGGTCCTGGAGGAAGGTGGCAGACGGCCGGCGTGGCGATGAAGCCATGTCTGGATCTCCAGGAGCCAGCGCACGTCGGGTCTCCTGTCCGGTGGCGGAGTCCACACCTCCGGGGAAGAGGAGACTTCAGTCCCGTGGATCCTTTAATTTAGTCCTTGGCCCCTCTGCTGTGTCTGCCAGCCAGGTCCGTGCGTGATGGTGGTGCTGGTTTGCCGGCTGATCGAGGCAAGGGAGGGAGCAAGTGAAGATGACGGCTTAGCTTCTTGTCACCGGGGCTGGAAGGGAGCTCCAGAGGTCACCCCTGGGGATCAGCCCCATCCAGACACATCCCCTGTCCAACTACTATCAACTCTGACACAACACCCGACTCTGCCCCAGGGGACCATGGCGGCCAACGGGTGTGAATATACAGCACCCGCTCAGACCAGGGCCCCCGTGGTGCTAGGCGCTGGACCACGGTGCAGCAGGAGGGAGCCCCTTCCAGCCTTGGGGGCTTGTGGTTGAAGGGAACAACACCCAGAGGCAGCGCGAGATGCGGAGACTTGCCCGTGACGGCTCAGTGGCAGACCCAGGAGTAAATCCCAGCTCTCCTGGCTCCTGCGTCCATGCTCTCTGCGCTACCCCGCACTGCCACCCCTACCAAATACAACCCACTTGCTTTGCTGCTCCTTCAGACACCCCTCACATGTTTTGTTGCTGCTTCTTGTCACGATCTCGGATGGTGAGCACGCTAGGCTACTCCTTGTGTGCATAGCCTTCAGCAAACGGGGGCCCTGGCTGCTGTCCCTGCCATGCCTAGGCTCGTCTTCCTGACACATGGCTTCCCGCTAGGAAGCAGGGCTGCAAAACCTTTGGACACAGACCGCCAAACATCTCCCCCCTGGGAACAACAGCCATCACTAATAGCTGCAGGTGGCTGTTGAACCGGCACCTTGAAGACGACAGGCGCTGTGTCCTTTTCGCCGTCCCCCGAGCCAGCCCTTCCCTCACTGAAGTCAGGGTTCAGGCTGCAGACGCCCCCCGCCCCCTCCTTTGAGTCCTGCTGCACCCAAACTTTCTCACCAACTGCCTGAGAGGGGAAGTGGCATTTCTATTCAGGCACCCTGGGTCAATTGACTTCATGGCTCATTATTGCCAATCTGATTCCTGCTAATCTCTCCTCACTCCACAGGTGTTAATGCCCCTCTCTCCTTTGTAAGGGCCCTCATGTTCCAGTAAGCAAGCTACCCTTTCGTCTGCCATTTGCCGCCTCCTGGTAATACCTCCCTTCTGTTTCTCAGCCGTGCAGACTATTTTTATTTCTAGCTCAACACCTGAACTGAAGGTTGGCAATTTTAACTCAGGTGAACATTAACTCAGATGCGAAAATGGACACTAGTGTTGCTGGATGCTGAAGAAGGCTAGATTTGGTATTATGAATATGAATAAGAGATGTGCATTTAACTAGTGTGACTGGAGGACTAATGAAACAATATATTTTGCCTATTTGTGCCTCATTGGCTGTGTTTCTTAAAACTGAACATATATGCTAGCAAATTAGTGCATCTTCCGGTAAAATTGTTTTTAGCTTTGCTTTGATCTTAAGCTGAATAACGTAGGGCCTGGTAATCTCTCCCTTCTGTTTCACAGCCCCACAGACTGCTTTTAGTTTTCGTTACAAACTTTAACTGGGGGGTGGCAATTTGAACTCAAGTGAACGTTAACTCAGGCGTGGAAACAAATCACAGTGAAGTGGTTTGGGAAGTTCAAGCAGGCTAGTTTTCATGTTATGAATCTGAATAAGAGATGTGCATTTAACTAGCATGATGACAGGACTTACGAAACAATATCTTGCGACTGTTTTGGCCTCATTTGCTTTGCTTTTTTAACACAAATTAATGCACATTGCAATAAAGTTGTATTTAGCTTTGCTTTGATCTTAAACTGAATAATGTAGCACCGGGCCCCTGGCGTATTAGTAAATCTCCTTGTTTCTTTGTAGGTGGAGAAAAATAGGGGTTGTGTCGATGCACCCACCAGCTGCACCCCCCTCTTCAAAATCCTAGATCCACCCACGCTGGAGTGGACCTCATAGAGTAATCTCTGGCCAATGGCTCCAATATAAGGGAGCTAGGCCAGGCTCTGATACGCAGGCTGTGTACAGCTTCTCATTATCTACGTATTTACTTATTTATAAGGATCCTTGCTGCCTTTCTTTGAGATGCCCCGACACATCCATGTTCACAGCAGGCCTTTGAAATTCAGCAGAGAGAAAGCCCTGGGGCTACAGAAGTGCCTTTCCTTCATCCCACAAAATAAACTCAGCATTAGCTGACTTTTAAACTGCTAAGAGTCCCCTTTTCCGCGACGTAGCTCGCATGCCTCCGGAAGATGCCTGGCCACCTGCCAGTAGCATCACACAGAGATTTGGAATAGCTGGACCTGATCCGGCGCCAAGGCAGCAACAGCGGCATCCCGCGCTGCTTGGGAAGGGGATGGAAGTAGTGCGGTGGCAGGGCTGGGGAAGGTCCAGGTCCCCTCCCATGCAGTGCATGGTGCCAGCAGCTCCTCTCTGCTTTGGGCTAAAAGCTTGCCTCTCCATTGCCTCCAGCCTTCTGAGATGGGCTCCACGGACCATCGCCGCTTCCAGTCCAGATGGCCAGACTGCTCGTCAACTGGTTTGATAACATGTCCCTTTGACCCCAAGCAGCATATTTGCATCATTTCACCTCATTACCTCAGTTTCTATGCAGCCCTCGTGGCTCCAGCACAATGCCAGAGCAATCGCTGTAGCATCCCATGCTCCAAGCAATGCATTCACCATCGTTCCTACATCCTGTCTGGATGAAGAACAGTGCCGTAGGCCTCGCCGCACCCTCCCGTTTCAGCAGAGAGGCCCAGTCTTGCCCAGGCGGTGGTGTGGTTGGAGTGTTGCTTCTGCAAAATCGGGTATTTTCCGAGAGGAAAAAAAAATAATGTAGGTTTGGCTGAAATTTTTCACATTTTCTTCAGGGAAATCCAAGTGAAGTGTTTTGCTCTGGGGTGGTTTGACCTAAGATGGCGTCGCTCCTATTTCAAACTGACCTTAAATATTCCCATTTGGATCCATCAAAAAAACACTGAGCCCAACTCACAAAGCTTTGCTGTGTACCAGTCAGTTGGGCTGCTTGCTCTTTCCTATGGGCTCCCTGATGGACTGCGTCTCCCTGCCCCTCCCAGAGACAATGTACTGGTTCCTTCATAGGATCCTCATGGGGGAAAACTTATGGGAGATGTGTCCTGGCCAATAGGAGAACAGAATTATAACTTGTGCAAAGCCAAATAAAAGTCCCTTTCTAGGTCATGACGTCTAATTTCCTGCTCTCACAGGCAGCTACATTATACAGGTGCATCTACACATGCATTCATGTGCTTTAGTTAAGGCGCATTAAATCTAGTACCTCTGGGTGCATCTACACATTCATTAATGCACTTCAGGTAATGCACATTAAATCTACCAAGGCACCCATACATATGACAGCCCTCTCCTCCAATGTGTGCTAATTCGTGTGCTAAAGCACCTGCAGTGCCATGTGCATTCAGCATCCTGCGCTTCAAAATGGCGGTAGGGGTGCTTTAACTAAAGCTCGTTGAATGTGTTTTAGTTAAATTGCCCCTGCTGCCATTTTGAAGTGTGGGATGCTGAATGCACATGACGCTGCAGGCATTCAGAGCCACTCGAATTAAAGCACCCCCCCCCTCACTCTGGAGCACGTGTACAGATGCCCTACAGATGGCAATGTGGCGCGCTGTAAATCCAGCGTGGCGATTAATCGAGTCTGCTGGAGTGCGGAAACCAACATGCTCCAGCACCACATGTATCAGCGTTCCCGCACCGAAAATTGTCAATGGGGTGCTTTAAATTAAAGCTCGTTTGAAAAGCTTGAGTTCAAAGCACCCCGCCGCCATTTTTTGGCGCAGGGCCACTGATACACGTGGCACGCGGGCACTTTTAATTAGTGTGGCTCGCTAATTAAAGCACCTCCCAGAGCATTTCTGTAAATGCCTACAGTTTTTTAGTGGCACTTAATGCACATTAGCTTATCTGAACTAAACAGCCCTTTTTTTTTAGTGATGCTTTAATGCACATAAAAATAGGCTAATGCATGTTAAGTGTCACTAAAAAACAGTGGGCATCTCCCTGTGCCTGAAAAACGGTGGTTATGCCTGAAAGCTTGCAAAGAACTTTGTTCCAGCTACTCAGTTGGTGTAATAAAAGACCGCATCTACGCACAGAAACTTGCCTGGCAATGTGCATCAAAGCGCATGTGTAGTCGCACCCACAGTCCTGGCCATTGACTCCACAAACTCCATCTTAAAACTAGCTCGGCTGTTTGACCCAACTGCTCCTCCAGGAAGGTTGTTCCAAAGTCTCCCTGCTCTGATGCTCAGAAATCTCCCAATTGCCAGCCTCAATTTATCTAGGACCAGCTCAGTTCATATCCACTTGTTCGTGTGCCAGCATTGTCCTCAAGGCTGTAACGGCGCTGTTCCCGCCCGCGCATTTATCACCTTTGACGTATTTGTGGAGAACAAGCAGGTCTCCTTCCCCACCTCTGCTTTGCTAGACTAAACAAGCCCGCTCCCTCCATCCCTCTCCTAAGGCAAGAACGTTTCGTTTTGATCAGAAATGTCAAAACAAGCCGTTTCGACATTTCAGATCTCACGCTGGCATCAGACTTCACCTTGGGATTTCCATTCTGGAGCAAATTATTGAAAAAAAAGGAAAAATCAGCCTTTTCTCCAGTTTCAGGATCAAAACAGAAGTTGAAACACTGGGGCTCAGTGCATTAGGAAAGGGTCAGAGAAGGGCAACACAGATGATCGGGGCATGGAGCAGCTGCCGTGCCAGGAGAGACCGCAAAGGCCGGGGTTCTTCTTTTTTGGGAAGGAGCAGGATGAAATGGGACACCATGGAGGTCTCTACCAGCATGAAGGGGGAGGATAGGGGACTGCTCTTCCCCAGGTCCTGGAGAACAAGAACTAGGGGGACCTGCTGAAGTGAGGTTTCCAGCAAACCCGGGGTACGTTTTTACACAGCAGAGTTAACACGTGGAACTCATTGCTGCAGGACGTTGTAAAGGCAGAGATAGGCAGCTTCAGAAAGGGATTAGATCAGTTCATGGAGGATAAGTCCATGGGGCGCTATTCAATAGGACAGGCAGGGCTGTGTCCTCTGACAGCCCTAGACCAAGGATGCAGATGCCACGACAGACATGCCCCATTCCTATCCCTGTCCTCTGATGCATCCGTTGCTTGCCACTACCAGAGGCTGGACACTGGGCTGGAGGGGCTCCATGCTGGTGACACTGGCTTCAGCAACGATGCCGGCCTTTGCACGGCAATCTGCCCATTGGATGTGGAGGATTTTCCGGAGGCATGGTTGGTGGTACTTCTCCCAGCTCTTGAGGGGACGATAGCAGGTCACCCACGTTAGGGGTGGGATGATGACTGCATTGCCAAAGTGAGACCTTGCTTACTGATGGTCCAGACAGTCTTCTGTGGCACGATCCTTCTTGCTCTCTCCCTGCACACTTTGGTCACCACCCTTACAAGAGGGTCATCGCTAGGCTCCAGAGTCAACGCCAGGTGACGGGGGATGAGCAGCAGCATTGGTCTCTCAGAGCCATGGGTTCAGGCTTCTGCAGCATCAAGCAAATCCGAAGGCAACCGCCAGAGAAAAGCACCGCTGCTGGGGCTGCGAGGAAGCAACCTAATTCTGCACGTCCCCTCGGGGCCTGTGCTTCCTCCTCCGAACCCCTCTCAGCGACCCTGGACGCCAGAATCAGCTTTGGTGGAGTGGGGAGCCCTTGCTGTGATGCCTTCATTTTGGTCTTCCCTTCCCATCCCCACGTAGGGTTGATCTCTGGCCTCCCCCTTGGAGAAACATCAGCTGGAGACATGGGAGTCCCTCCAGCCCCAGAGCCAGCAGCACCCAGCACCTGCCACAGCTCCCAGCTCCGCGTTGCAGCTTGCTCGTCGGAGGCGCTACCCGAAGCCTTCGCAGCATGGAGCAGCCACAGCGGGAGAAGATTAATCGGTCATTATGCATCTGAACAAATAGATTTCATATTCCAAACGGAGAGATCTGTCAGCGGCTCCGCTCCTCCGGGACGCCGAGAATGTCAAGCCATTTAGAGCCCTTTGCTAATGATCCCAGAGGTGAGCAGCCGTGAAGACGTATCGCCCCGGCGCTTAACGAGAGACTCTTGCTGGGGAAGCCAAGGAGATTAGGAGCCATTAGGATGGCACAGCGGTGTGTCCTGACTCGTCCTGGGTGGGAGAGTGGCAGCGGGGTTGTTAGGGCATGGCACATGCAGAGGGCATGCTTAGGAACTGACAAGACAACAGTTAGCCACCCCAGTGTGCATGCACACTCATGCACAAGTGTGCACACAGAGAGGATCCAGGCAGTGCTGCCTGCCTTGTGCACGCTGCAGGGAGAAGAGGTGGGGACACCCCTTTCTCGGCACCGTCTCAGCTGCTCATGGCCTGGGCTGTGCAGGCTGGGGGTGGCTGACACCATTTCCCGTCCCTGTCCCCGCCACCTTCATGCCCCTCTCCAGACGGAGCTCCCCTGGCTGGCACCTTGCTCCTCCTCCTTTGACACTAGTCCCTGGTCACAGCGGGCTTTAAAGCCACCAGCACCCTGCTGCCCAGAGAGGAAGGGAGCAAACGCAGAGCCAGACCCCAGCAAGCTGTGGGGCTCCCAGTACTGTCCTTGCATCCTGGGGGGCTGTTACTGGGATGCCCACGGCCCTGCTGCCCGCTCCTGCATGGCATCAAAACTGCTCCCCTGTGTGTCAGAGTCCCCGTTCTGCGAACAGGGGCTGCTGGTTTAAGTTGCAAGGAGCCAGGGGTTGGCAGATAGCAAGCTGGGCCCCGTCTCTGCTGGGATGCAAAGCCCTGAGGGGCTGCACTATGCCAGAACCAGCTGCCCCTTGTACGTTGCCCCAAAAGCCACGGGGCTGGGGGCTCAACAACACCTTGCCTGTTCCACCCCCTGCAATCTTGCCCCAAGCCCAAAGGGAGATCGGAGGCTGGGTCCAAGATCCCCTCTCTGAGTATAATTCAGGAAGGTTTCCTGCCTCGGAGGCTCTTCCAGTGAGAGCTTCTCCCGACGTCCGCGAGAAGAAATCTGTTTGATCCGAGGATTGGGAAGCTGGGAGCAGCCACCCCAGGGAGAGGGGCAGTTCTTTCCCTGGGTCATGCCATGAGACCTCTGCTCTCTCGAAAGCCGCCCCTGCTTTTTCTGCCCCTCCCCGAGCACCCCAGCCCCAGAGGAGAGGCAAATTAGCTGCTTTTCCGTCTCATTCTTTGGACCTCCAGGATCCTCGGCGCTGCGCAAGCCCACAAGACAAGGCAGTCCTGGCCCCACCGTGCATGAGACAAAAGACACGTGAGGCGGATGCGGATGCACACAAGGAAGACACCCAGCACCATGCAATTTGCCAGCTGAGAATTATTGGGGGTCTCAAGGGCTGGCCTCAAGGGTCTTGTCTGCAGATGGGGTGCAGCGCAGGGCCTGCAGTATGAAGGTGCACGGTAGCACAGTTCAGCATTGCAGCATTGGGTAAGTCCTGCAAAAAATGCATCTCTAAGGAGCTGTGGGAGGACAGCCGGGGATTTGCTGGGACCAGATTTTCTTCAGGGGGAACCTCCCGTGTTGAACCCAGAGGCAGACAGCTGCAGTTTGCAAACATCTGCTGGAAGCCACCATATAAAAGACCCAGGGGGCCAATCAGGGAGGACAAACAAGACTGGATGACTTGAGTGGCCAATGGTACGGTGCCCAGCAATGCCCAACAAGCAATGACGGCTCCCGGCAAGCAGCTTGCGAGCAAATCCCAGACTAGGCTTTAGTCACATGGGGCCACATTGCCAGAAGTGCCCAGGCTAAGAGCATCACAAGCTGGGCTCCTGAAGCTTTTTAACTGCTTTTAAAGTACACGCTGGTACTTTAACTACCAAGCCATTTTCTAACTGCAGCCATTCTTTCAAAGCACAAGAGATCAAAATGGTATTACACAAATCCCCGCATGAAATGTTTCCTCTTTACCACCTCGCTTTCTGACTTCTTTTTCTTTTTCTTTTTTTTCTCGCCAAAAGTTTGCTGACTCGAATCCAAATTTACAAGCAGCTTTCGTCGGTCCAAAGCTGCATTCGTTTGGCAAACAAGCTATCTGTCAAAAAAAAATAAAAAAAATGCAAATAAAAAATGCTCACCTCTGTTGTGGAATGCTTTCAAAAATCTGTCCTGTCACATCTTGCCCAAAATAATAAGAATAATAATAAAAAATAGACAAATCCATATGGCTCGCAAGCTAGGATAAAGTGAATTTAATGTGCTGTTTACCGGAGGAGCAGGCTCAGCTCTTCATGGCACAGCACCACTCTTCAGTCCTGATGTACCTGCAACATAGCCCCAGCAGCGCTGCGATAATGGCAGATTTGTTAGCACAGGCGTCTTCCTTTTGCTTGCCAATGGATTAAAGTTGTGGCTCCTGTCGGCTTTCAAATACGCGTCCCATCCTGCACGCTATCACTTTAAATGAAGCAATTTATATCGAGAGGAGGAAAATGTACGCGCCTCCAGGCCGCCTTTAATAAAATATTTGATCCAGTGCCTTGCAAAATGTTACCTAGCAAATTAATTCCAATTGGCTTGGATAGGAGCGGTGACACCCGAGTGAAGTTTGGCTTGAGGACTGTAAACAACAGGTAATGATGAACGGCCAGGTAGAGATGTGCGGGGACGTGTCCAGAGGGTGCCGCGGAGATCGATACCGGAGCTGGTTTGGTTTAGCATCTTTATTAATGACACGGAAAGAGAAGTAAACAAGCCATTAATAACGTCCCGTGATGGCGCTGAGTGGGGCAGAGCTGCCAGCTCCGTGGGAAGCGCAGAAAGAGGAAAGGAGCAGAGGTAGATCGATTGGACTTGGGGAGATATGTGCTCATCCATCTGGAGAGGGACGCATAGGCCTGGCCGGCCAGCAGAAGGAGGTCCTTGGGATGCAGAGATGGATTAAGTGCCCGTGGTGGGCATTGCCTAAGAAAAGGCAGGGCAGAGGGGTGGACCCAAGTGCCCCTATGCTAGGCTTGGCTGCTAAGCAGGTGTGGGTCTGCTTAGTGCTTGGGTGGGAGACCTCTATAGACAAAAGCCAAGGAGTCATTGGGTGAATGCAAGGCCTTAGGAGCTGAATATGAGGCAAGATGTTGTCGATGGATGGGGAGAAAATCAGGCCAGAGCCCTTCCGAAGCACTGGTTGTCTATGCTCATCTAGCTCCCATAGCAGACAGACCAGAGGCACATCCTAGAGACTTTGCAAGGATCTCCCCTGCCTAAGCATCATCTTCAGCTGGTCACGTTGCTCTCTATACCACGTCCGTCTGCAGCAAATGGAGGAAAAGACTCAGAATTACAGCTGCTTTCTTTCTAACCCCGAATGTGGGGGAACCGGAATTTGGACCTCAGGAAGACAGGTGGAGATCTCTGGACTTGAAGCTAACCTCAGTCCCCCCCCATCGTGACATGATCACATGAGCTTTGGTCCTACACAGGACAGTCCCAGCTGTGATGTGCATAGATGGCACTGCAGAAAAAAAAAAGTCTCCTATTAACCAAGGGAAAGTGATTGGCAAGGGGTGGAGGGTGGATTTTGGAAATAAAATGTAAAGTTGATGGTTGAAAAATTGGAACAGGCACAGAAAGAGCCCAATAAACTGCTGGGAAAAATGCACCTTGCTGTTAGAGACTTAAAAACTCAACCAGCTCAGCCCGTCATCGAGGAGACAGAGAGGCGACTTGATTGCAGTGTGTAAATCCCAGCACAGGGAGAAGATGCTGGGCTGGCTTTGCGCTGCCTACCAGCCCCATCTTCAGGCTCGTGTCCTACCCCTGACTGCTCAGGGAGGCTTGCTACGCTTTTGTCTGCATCCCTGGGTTTCTGTTGTAAAAGCACAAGCTTGGCCTGTCTCCATGGTCCTCTGGATGCTTTGTCGAGCAGATTGCTCTCATTTACTTGCCTTTGTTGCATCTAAAAGTCCCATTGTGCCTGACAAACGCATGGTATCCGCTACGCTAAGGGTCTCATCTGCTGACTGCCTTGGTCTCGAATGCCAGAGGCAAGGATATTTTCGGCGGGGAGCCGGGGTGCTGTCTTTTACTGGGTCAACACTAGGGTTGGGAGAGATTTGTGGAGAACTTTTTGAGCACAAAGTACTCTTCCTTAGGGCACAAATGCTGGCCACGATTGTTGTTGGCAATATTTATAAGGATGGTTTTGTTCTCTTCACACTTCACCCTGTAAAGGCTCGTAGGAGCAGAGACCATTTCGTTCCAGGAGTTATTGCAACCAGTGACGGGGACACCCCGTGCTCTCTTGTGGGTGCTTTACTTTCCTACCCTGGCTTTGAAGGAAGAGCAAGCAGGAGTCATTTTGGTGCAGGCTCTAGGCAGCCGGCTCTTTCCTGTCCATGTCCCTCCCTTGGTGTGCTTGTTTTGAACCTTTCCCCTTCGCTCCCATCCCTGTTTGGCTTTTATTTGCCCCACAAATGCAGCGGACACGTACCCAATAACCCCCTCCATTAGCAGGAGAGGCTGCCCATTGCTTTGTGCACGTGTTCCCAATATGGGTCAAATAGGCTGGTATTCAGATGCTTCCACGTGTTTCAAACCCCACCTCGTGGTCACACAGAGGGGCATTTTTGCTGGCTTGGCCTGGGGCCTGGATGCAATTCGAGCCTCAAAAGTCCTTTGAATGTCTGTCTGAAACCCCTGAGATGTCTTCCAGGAGAAAACCCATGGGGACCCAAGCCTGGGAGCTAACAATAAAGCTTGGCCGGAGGGCGTGATGGGCTTTTGTAGCATGTGTGGGCCAAGCCCCTTGTTCTGCGCCTTGTGTAAGGACACGCAGCCCTTTCTGCTCGATGCCATCGGTGTTTGGGATGCCTTCTGCAACACGGTGCTTGTGTGGCCCCATGGGTACCGTAAAGCCCCCTGGAATGAGGAACGAAAGACTTATGGGCAGAGAGAGCTGAAGGGGAATTAGGGGAATGCAACCGCCGGCAGACATTTGAAAGGCAGAAGGGAGGTTATGGAGGGTCCCCCCGGGACTTCGCTTGAAGGAATGGCATGAAAGGGAGCAAGAAAAATGGAGTCAGAGCATCAGGAAATACTTCATCACGGAGATGTACGAGTCTGGGGAATAGCCTGCCGAGGCGAGGGGTGGGAGCGCTGCATTGGAGACGTGCATAGCTAGACCAGACAAGCAGGAGGAAGATGTAGCATAAGGAGTGCCCCTAGGCTGGCTTTGCAAGGGCTTAATAGAGACCGCTCCTTCTGCAACGTCCTTAATTCGCCATCCATCCTGCTGTTGACTGGAGGAGGACACTGCTGGCCAGTGAACAAACCTACTGCGTGGGGAAGGCTGGATTGTAACATCCATCACTCCAGGGTCCTTTAAGGCTCTTGTGGTTTTTTCCAAAGCCAAGTGATGAATGGCAGGGAGGCCACATGAGCAGGTGGAGGGATGTTGCTGGCAGGGGCAGGGCTGCTGTTATCCCTAAAAATCAATTTAAGGAAAGGGTGGGGGTGATGACAAACTCTTCTGGCTGCGTTGCGGTTTGGCAGCTGGGCTGTTTCCACTCCAGGCCTGGTGGGAAATGACGCTCCGTGGGAGTGTCTACACGTGCATTTACTGCACCGTGACTTACTGGGCAGCAAGTGGTTTTTACTCCAATGTCTACACGTGCAGGCGTTACTGCGCAGCAGCGCGGTGTGTGGACTGACTTGGGGCTCGAGTTAGTCCCAAGTCAGTCCACACGTGCAGGTATTACTGTGCAGTAAGGCGTCTACACATGCCTTACTGCGCAGTAACTACTCAGGTGTAAATTTGCTACTTGCATCATGCAGGTAGCAAATTTATGCCAACGTTGGCATAAATCACCATAGTTACTGCTCAGTACGGGCATGCACGTGTGGACACGCACCCATACGGTGCAATAGTTTTTGGTTACTGCGCAGTAACTGTGCACTTGTAGACGCACCCAGTGAGAACATCTCCCTGCTTAGGGATATGAGGAACTTCTGGGTTTTCCTCGCTGCTGTTTGTGGGTTAGAGCGCATGTCCCTGGAGGCCTAGCTGTGTCGGTTGCCTCCCCATGACCAGCACCGTCCTCTCTGGCTATGGGCTATGCCGTCTGCCCCTCTCCTAGCAGCTTGTAATGGCAGAGCCTCCTAAGAGAGGAGGAGTATGACCTTGTCAAAGTACTGCAGAGTCCAGGCAGTCCTCACTATCCTCCTAAAAGTGACACCACATTCTTTATACCCATTTTACAGATGACGAAACTGAGAAGCCCTCGTCATGTGTACAAGCGCTCCACGTGCTTTCTTTTTTACCCCGTTATCACTTTCTTTTCTGCTTTTCGAGCTGCATTTGGCTTTGTGCTCCTCAGTGTCCCCTTCTGCTGGTGACACCCCGCCAGGCTGGAGAAGCAAGGAGAAGTTTTCCATCCCCTGGCCGAGCCGGTTGCTATGAGCCTATTGATCTGATGCTATCGGTAGCGGTTGTTTCTTTGATAAATGTATCCAGTTCCCAAGAAGACTTATTGGCGGCCTGTCTCTTATCTACCTTAATTTTTTCAGTCTCTTCCCTCCCGTCTCTGTGAGTCGTTGTTTCCATGGTTACCCCTTTACCCTTAAAAGATGCTTTTTTTATTTTTTTTTCTCTCCAAACTCGGAGTGAGATAGCTGTGCTTCGCCCTCAGCACAGAGCTGTCTCCCTGTAAAGTGGCACTAATTGAGCATGAAATGCAATGCTGCTAAATTGCGCATTAATTTATATAGAGTAAAATGACTCTAAGCAATAACTTTGGAGAGTGGGAGCTTGAGTCCCGGCCTTTTCACCCTTGCTGGTATGGGCTTGGCTCTGGAGTGCAACCTGCTGGCGAAGCCGGAGATTCAGGTCTTGGCAAGAAAGAGAAATTCGTGGTGGGGAAGGAGACTGTGTCAAGAAGTGCTGCTTCCTTGGGTCCGAACGTCAGCGCCTGGGGAGCCTCTTCAGAGCTGTCTGCGCTGCTAAATGGTGGAGCTCCCAGTGGGACCAAGTGTGTGGGGCTGATTTGCCTAGGCATGGGTGGGAAGCCATCAATGCAATGGCCTGATGGACCACCCGCCTTTGGGCACAGTGCATGTGCATGGCTTAGATATCATTTCAAGTCTGCCAGCTCAAGGACGGTATAGTATCACAGACAACGAGGGCAGGAAGGGAGCTCAGGAGGTCACATCGAGTCTAGCTCCCTGCTCCAAGCAGGACCAGCCCCAACTACATCATCCCATCCAAGGCTTTATCTAGTTGGGTCTTAACCTCCAAGGATGGAGAGTGCATTACCTGTTTCAGTGCTTTACTACCTTCCTAGTGCGAGTTTTCTCCTAATATCCAATGTCCATGTGCATGGCTGCAACTCAAGACCATTGCTTCTTGTTCTGGACCTGACATGGTTAGACGCTGCAGAGCCCACAACCACAATGTGCCTGTCCATCCAAGAGCTGTCGTAAAAAGGGGGTGTTATCAAGTCAGGAGACCCTGTTGCAGGCCCTCAACGTGGGTGGAAACCCTGCAGGGCTGCAGGCTGTCTCTCCTAGGGGGAGTCCTCTCCGATCTACACTTCAGCGTCCAGCTGCCTGGTAGCCAGGCTCCCTGCCTCTCGTGCAGCCATTCTCAACCTGATGAGACTCAGAGCACCCCTCAGAAAAGGCCAGCTCTTAGCTTTCTCTCGTGCACTGAGATTTCTTTTTGTTTTTACTGTGGAAAAGCACCAGAGCAACTCTTCTGTGTAGATCACATTAGGTTGGAAGGTGCTAAACCCTGAGATTTCCAAGGGGATTCAGTGTTAATCCTGTGAATTATGTGTTTGCCCCCCTAGCAGGGCTACTATTGCACGGCACCCCTCGACGCTC
>NW_005842197.1:1425320-1469578 GCF_000455745.1 Alligator sinensis
AACGGATCTCACAGACCCCGATTGAGAGTCGCGGCTGCAATGGTCCCAGGGTATATGGGCATAGGGCTGACTCCCTATAACTTCCTTGGCTGGATGCCTGTTCCCAAATGATCTGGAAACTTTTGTGGGCTGGACTCTGAACCGTCATCTGCTTCTGCCACTTCATGCCTGAGCCTCTAACACTGAGCTCTCTTTGGAAGAGGAGGCTTAAGCCTGGGCTGCTCTTGCTGCTTAGAAATGAGCTGCTGGATTCAACCATGGCTGCTATTTTAAGGTCCCAATTAGAGCTCATCTCCTTCTTATCTGCTGAATCCAGGACCGTTACAGTCATTGCTCATTCAGCTTCTTACGAAGTGACGTTGGTGTCTTCTCCCCCTGAAAGCATTGCCTGTCCCAGTCACCTTGCCTTTACTGTTATAGAGTACTAAAAATGGCCTTTTTATTTTAAAATTTCCCTCTTTCCCCTCCCAAAGCACTGCAGAGGCACTGCCTTCCCCCTAGGAGAATGACATCTCTTTTCTTCTTTGAGGTGGGAAGGGACAGGGGAAGGATACTGCAGCCACATAAAGGGTGGTCTTCTGATGAAAGAGCTGTGCTAGGGCCTCCAATTCCCATCTGTGAAATGGGGGGAACGTTCTTCGCCCACCTCCTGGGGGGATGCTGAAGGTAAATCAGTGTCAGGTGCTCTGGCATGACGTGAGCCCTACGCAGATGAAAGCTGAGGCCGCGCAATGGAGAAAAGAGCAATAAGGTAATGGGCAGAGCCTGGGGAGGAGGGGAAGGGAGGGAGTCCTGTCCTGAAACCCAGCCCACCCCTCTCGCACTCTCTACAGCAACATCTGTGCTGCAAACCTACGTAGCATCAGGCAATAGCAAACGCATTGGGCTGGAAGCAATGAGGCAGCATCCCTGCAGTGCTGCAGGGGAGCCAGCTAGCATGGGGTTGGTTAATTAAGCAATGCTCATTAGCCTGAATAGATGTGGCTATCTATGATCATCCTGATTTAAGAGGCAGCCTGGGATGAGCCATGTTGTCTGAAGGTGCTGCTCCATCACACACCCTATGGGCCTGAAGACATTGCCTTTTACTTTTTGACTAGTCTTGGAATTGGAGACAGTGAGGGTGGAAGGGAGCTCAGGAGGTCACATCTATCTAACCCCTGCTCCAAGCAGGACCAGCCCCAGCTACATCATCCCAGCCAGGGCTTTGTCTACCTGGGTCTTCAAAACCTCCAAGGATGGAGACTCCACCACCTCTCTGGATAACCTGCTCCAGTGCTTCACCACCGTCCTAGTGAGAGAGTTTTTCCTAATATCCAACCTCAACTTCCCTTGCTGCAGCTTGAGCCCATTGCTCCTTGTCCTGTATCTGTCCCCACTGAGACCAGCCCAGCTCCATCCTTTTTGCACCCCCCTGCAGGGAGGTGAAGGCTGCTATTCAATCCCGCTCGGTCTTCTCTTCTGCAGACTCAATCAGTCCATTTCCCTCCTCCTCTCCTCACCAGTCCTATCCCCCAGCCCCACAACCATTTTCATTGCCCTCCGCTGGACTCTCTCCAATGTGACCACATCCGTTCTGTAGTGGGGCCCACAGCTGGACACAGGACTCCAGATGTGGCCTCCCCAGACCAAGGCAATTTGTTGCTGGTGCGAGGAGGGGAACTGGAGCGCCTCTGGGGTCCTGCCTAGCTCCCAGGCTGGGTCAATAGATGTCTCATCCATGAAGGAGTGTGGTGAGTCTCAGCTCAATTTGCTGGGCAGGTGTCCAGTTATCACAAGCCACTCTTGCAAGATGCATTATAGCTGGCTGGGAATTTCTTGCTGGAACGATTCCCTTGTTTTCTTCTCCTTCATCAGAAAATGCCAATTCATCTAAAGAGAAGCGTGCTGTGGAAATGTATTGCCTCTGAGGGGGGGAAAAATTGGGTTTTGATATGAAAACTGAAGGCAAGCATTTTGATAAGGTTAAAATGGTCCCTCCTGACCTTTTCCTGAAGGGAACGCTCCAATTTTCAGTTTCCAGAAAGCTGTTTTTTGTCTCCGTTTTTTTCATATGGTAAAACGCAAATTGAAAGAGAATGGAAACGGGGACGAAACGCTCTCGTGCTTTGCTGGAATGAAAGGTTTCAGGCGCTTCGGCGTGCAGGTGCCTGCTGCAAATTTTGCTTGCGGAAAAATTCAAGACCACGTGTCTCGGAGAGGGAGAAATGTTAAGGACCCCGAAACGCTCCCAGAGGACCAGCGCGTGGCGTTCTCGTGGCTCTCGTTGCCTTCGGGGAGCCGTCTGGGCAAGGGAGGCCAGAACGACGTGGCCTGGGACACCCTGGTCTGCCGTCCCTGAACCGGGGATAGCAGGAGGGGCCGCACTCGGGAACTGTCAATCCAGTGCCTATTACCAGCATAATATGTGCTCAGACTTGCCTGTGGACAGACGCGGTGCGCAACAGCAGGCCTGACAGCTCAGCTTGATACCGAGCTGGTGCATAAATTGTCCAGCGAGCGCAGGCTGCTTGCATCAGAGCCCCCATGCTCCCTCGCCTGAACAAAGCGGCCTTCCCTGATGTGCTGGGAACCTTGACATGGACCCTCAGCACTTTTCCCCCTGCTGTCAGGCTCTGGATCACAGTAATTACAGTGCAGATGAACTTCCCCGGGCTTCGCGGCTGGACCAGATACTGTACTGCATCTGTAGTATGCACAGTCAGAAGCAACCGAGTGCTCAGTCCCCGGTCATCTCCTGCCTTCTCAAAATTAATGAGACATCTGGGAGAAGGCAGCCGGTTCTCCGCAGCAGGCAGAGAGGCACTTGCAAGCAACCTAAATGCAGAGCTGGGGCTGGGAGAAAAGGGTCAGGGTGCGGGTGAAGCCTGATGGCTGCTTGCATTGCATTCACGCAGGCTGGCAAGGGGGACTCCAGATTGCTATGCCTGGGGGGTAGTTTTGTATAGTGGTTTGAGATGACACCCGGGCTAGGACTATAAGATAACAAGTGTGTGACAGCGTGGAAGTGTGGATACGGCGCTAGCTCGCAGCCACCAGGTTTGTTCCTGGCTCTGCCCCTGCCTTGTGTGACCTGGGAAAGGCCCGGTTGTGTTGTGGGTTCAGGGCAAGTTAGGAGCACTTCATCAAAGAGGTTCCTTGATTCATGCCAACAGCACCCAGACAGCCATGAAACTCTCCCCCAGCTCTGTCTTTAACTTCTCCTGTCTCCAGCTGTGGGATATCCTGGAACAGAGCTGAACCACCGCCTTCCTCCTCACCCGTCTCGTTGGCTCACCTGGACCCCTCTGGGTCTGTGTAGTTGGACAAAGAAGTGTCCACAGGTAGAAGTGTGTCTGCATAGTCCAGAGGGGCTCTGTCCTTAATTAGCAGGGCTATAACACGGACTTAATTCACTGGCGCAGCATTTCCCAAAAGGTGGGGTGCACCCTCCTGGGACGCGAGTGAACCGTTCTGGGGGGTGGAAGGGGACTAGAGCATGCAAAGCCTGGAGGATGGCAGGGAGGAGTTGATAACAAGTGGGGGGGTGCACCCTCCTGGCGTGCAAAAGGTAGGGTGCGAAAGATGGGGTGCACCCTCCTGGGACACGAGTGAACAGTTCTGGGGGGAGAACTAGAGCATGCAAGGCCAGGAGGAGGGCAGAGAGGAGTTGAGAGCAAGCGGGGAATTGCACCCTTCTGGGGTGCAAAAGGTGGGGTGCACCCTCCTGGGGTGCGAGTGAACGGTTCTGGGGGGAGGAAGGGGACCAGAGCATGCAAAGCCCGGAGACCAGGGGCGAGGACCTCATAGCAGGTGGAGGAGGAGGGGCTGTGAGAGCATCCAACTCTATCACTCCTCCAAAATTTGGGGAAATGCTGCATTGGCGCATCCAAAAGAAGCGGAAGCAGGGGTGGTGTCCTGTTTTTTTCCCTTCTCTTGATCCAGAAAGAGACTTCCCAAACTCAACCACTGCGAGCAAAAAAGAAATAAATACATAAATAAATAAATGTCTCTAGTCCAATTAAGTCTCTTTGTTCCCAATTTTAAGCTTTTAACAAATATTTAAAGCCTTTTTGAACAACAAAAAAAATTAAACTGAAAGTGTTCTCACATTTGGGTTCTCGTTTAGAAACGCGCTCCAATTTAATTAGGAAATGTCAAAACGAACTCCTCCGGCTGCTCCAGAATTGCTTTTGGTCCGGCCTTTCAGTCAGGGAAAACTTGACAAAACTGACACTAATTCAGCAAAGACTTCAGTCAACCCAAATCTGCTGCCGCCTTTTTTTTTTTTTTGCTTCATAGAAAGAAATGAGAAGTTTCATCCATAATTTGTTTGCTTCTCTCTGGGAAGGGAAGCAGTTTGAGCCTCTGATAAGAGCTTCTCAGAAGGCATGCGTTTTACCCCTAAATAAGAGAGGCAAAAAACCCCAAGTTGGCTAAATGGCAGGGCTTAAGAGCTTATTGCCGCCAAACAGTAATCCTTCAGGAAAAAAAATGGAAATCCAACCCAGCAAGCGCGTATGCTCCGGCTTATCAAATGGAAGATGGAAATGAAGAAGGCTAAGAGCAAATATCGGAGCCGTAAAGCCCACTGACAAGAACTATTTCAGGCGGAGGGATTGACTGGCCTGCAGATCCGCAGGGGGTAAAAGCAGCAATTAGACAGGATAAGGGAGAGGAGGAAGGCTGAGAAGCCAAATGATGTGTTTAAGTGAGCGGTAGCAGAAAAAGGCAATCTCTTATTAAAATCAGCTGCATCCCTGAGGACAGGAGGAGCAAATACCAGCTCCCTTGTAAAACCAGGGATAACATGGTGATGGAGCCAATTACAAAGCCATAGGCATTCCTCTAACTTCCCAGGCTCCTAATTTCGAGCTCAGAGGTATCTTCTGCCTCTCTGAGGGCATGTCTGTACACACAATTAATGCTATTCGGCTCTACCGTGCCATAAGTGCCTGCACTAATTAACTGTGCACGTGTCGACAGTGACACTTTTTACTGTGCACCAGAGTCGTCTACTGCGCAGTAAAGTGTCTCTTGTAGACGCTGCCTGGACGGAGAAAAGTAACTAAACTTAGACCTCTAAAATACCCTGGGGACCAGAACAATGTGGAAACACAAATAATGATCTTTCTGAAAGCCAAAGGATACAGCAGTGAGGCCTTCTCGCTGCATCCTGCCTAATCTTGCTGGAGGGGAAGGTGCCTGATGGCTCGCTATTATAAGAGGGCTTCTGAGAAACAGGCACCGCTGCCTTTTAGGACCTTCCCTGAGAGCAACGGCTCTCTGGGCAACCTACACAAAGAAATGCAGTCAAATAGGTTTTCAAGAAAAGACTCTTTTTGGCCGATCCCTTACACTAACAAGCAGTGTTGTCCAGATGTGCTGAAGGTTGGCAAAGGGGCAATGCGCTTCTCCAGCCCCCCGCCAGGCTGCTCCGACACCCCGGCTTTCACTACTGCAAACCCTTGTCTGTATTCCTCCTTCTCCACCAAGAGTTGCAGTTTCAGGAGTGCGGTGGACTGCCATAAAACACGACTGCCATAAAAGCGCAGACAGTAAATAAAAAGGGTTGTGTGACTTCCCAGTGACTCTGATTCTGGGCAGACTTGATGGGACTGCTTCTGCCTATCTGATTCCTGGGGTGAGATGGATGGGGCAGCTTGCCCTGCTCGCGAGGTTGTGGTATGTTTGAAGATGAACAATTTTCTACCCAGTGTCTGAAAATTAACAGTTTTTACCCAGTTCTTAGCTCTGTTCTTGCACCTTTGCATATCTGAACACATGCAAGTGCCCAAGCTCCTTTGCATGCCCAGGCATGAAGATAGACGTGCATGCACATATTTGAACATGCGTTTAGCTGCATGTGCGCAGCTGTGTCAAAGAGCATGTGTGCACCTGAGCGTTGCCCTCCTCCCTCCTTGCCGTGCCGATGGCCTGGCAGCTGAGCTCCCTTGGAAAATCGCTGCTGCAGCCGCACAAACCCGAAAATCTGTTTACGGCCCAATACCATAGAGCACTGGAGGGGGTGGCCGGGGGCTGTTTGAGCTGGGTGTGGGGCTGAAGGGGGACCAGGATGGGGTGGCTAGGGGATGTCTGTAATGGCCCGGCTGTGGGAGAGCCTTCTTCATCTCAAGACGCCCCTTGGAAAATACCAGCTTTTCGTTTTCACGTGCTTTTTGCCTACAGAAAAATACGAGAGCCATTCTTGTGCTGTAAAGAGCTCAGAAAGACCACGGCAGGGCAGAGCGGTTTCAAAATCCCGGCATTTATCTTGTGGCACCCTGGTTGAGAGGGACTGGTACAGCCAGTATGGACAGCCCCTATAGAGCGTAATAGGGAAGATGCTTTCTGCAGATATAGGTCTCTCTGTGTTGCGTGCAAGGAGAGCTATTGGGCTGCTGAAACCTTCGTTGGGGGTTGATTGATGAGGTGTGGCCTGCAGGACTCGGGAGGGAGCAGTTCTCCCTTCTCTGGGATGCTGACACCCTTGTTCCTTGCCATGCACTTCAAGACCGGCCTATATAAAAGCTACATATTGCTCTCAATTATTAATAACGGCGCAGGAGTCTGTGGGTTGGCTGAACACTTCTCTGGGAAGCGTCTCCAAGTCTGGCAAGGGCTTTCCCACTCCAGGCTTCAGTGCTTCCCCCCAGCCCCTGCACGGGGTCTCAGGTGTTGCACCAGCAGGCAGTGCATCAAATCCCAGGCTGAAAACAGGCATCGGATTTCTTCCAGGGCAAAGTTTTTCATTCTGGGATTATAGAGTCAGAGACAAGGAGGGTTGAAGGGACCTCAGGAAGTCACATCTAGTCCAACCCCCTGCTCCAAGCAGGACCAGCCTCAGCTACATCATCCCAGCCAGGGCTTTGTCTACCTGGGTCTTAAACACCTCCAAGGATGGAGACTCCACCTCTCTGGGGGACCTGTTCCAGCTAGCCAGGTTGCAGGGCATGGGTGGGTCCAGGATTGGGATCTGGGCGGGGAGGGGAATAAGATAGGGACCAGATCACATCCCCATGAGCTGGGGCTCCCTTCCTGAGGCAGGGGCAGTCGCTCCCCCAAAACCACCTCCCCGCACTGCTCCCAGCCGTCCCAGGAAGCACAACCACTCCCCTCCCCCATCCAAACCTGAAATCCCAGTTTGCTGAAACATGAGACCTTCGTTAATTGACTTCCTCTTTATTTCTTTTAATTGGGGGAGGGGAGGGGAGTTTACTTCTTTTTATTTTCTCCTTCGGTGGCTGACTTGCTTCATTTCGCCACCCAGCCCCTCACCCCCATTTCTTTTCCCCCTCCCAGTTCATTCCCCACCCCCATCCCATTAACTCTTCCCCCTCCCAGCTTCATGTCCCCACCCCTCTCAGCCCAGGTCTCATAACCCCCCTCCTAGAGCCTGTCCTGGCTCACCAGCCCTGCAGTGGCAAGTCACGGCTGTGCAGGTTGGGGACAGTCAGAGAAGGTTTTTTGCCGGGGGTGTGACCGCTGCAAACTTGAGCTAGCACTAACACCAATCTGCATTTAAGCCGCTCAAAGTGCAATGCGTAACAAGGTGCTAGGTCACTGTCCCTGCCCAGTTTTGGGGTGGGACGTCAGACCCGGGATAAACCTGCTGTCCCGGCTAAGCTTTTCTGCATTCTTTACATGCAGCTTTTTCAGGGGTGCCCCTGCCTGCACCCCAGCTCTGCCAGTGCATCTACAGCTCCCCTTCCAGGCCTGGGCCTCTATGAAGCAGGACCCCCCGTGCCCTCGTGGGTGACTTATGCTGGCGTGACTCCGAGTGGCTTCGAGTGTGCACTGATGTGGGGACGCAGGTCCTGGGACTGCACCGCCGCTGTCCCCGAGCGTCTGAGCGCCACGTGCAAACCCTGCGGCAAAATGTGGAGAGGAGCGGGAGGCACGTGGGTGGACATCTCGCGCAGCAGATCTGATGGGGACGCCATCTGCATTTGCAAGGCTCGCGCTGTTCTGGGCTTGCCCTCGTGGTAGCAAGCTGCTTGGAAAAACTATTTTGACTACAGGGGTTGGGGGGGTGCGGTGCGAGCTGGGCTGGGGACGACGGTGCTAAGATGGGAAGGAGACTTTGAGCACGTTTGTCAGTCTGAAACCAACCCGAACGCCTTGGAAGTGGATGTTTTATAAATAGACTACATGGAGACGTTGCTTTTATGGGGTTTGCTCTCTAGTGGGAAACTTTAGCTTTTTCTTGTTTTGTCGGGGGGGGAGGTGGAGAGTTGTCAGCAGAAAGCCATTGCCCTCCTTTCCCCCCACTTCCAAATTCCTTGATAGATAGATAGATATAAATATAATCTATAATATATATATATAGCTTTAGGGAACTGAAAACTGCACTTGTTGGTGCCAGAACCATGAATACCAGGAGAAGAAAAATGTTGGTTTCCAGCCAGATATTCTCAGCTTTTCTGATTGAGGTTTTGACACGATGATTTATTTATTTATTTTTATTTTTAAATACAAGATTCGGAAGAAAAAAAGTCTTGACAAATCCAGCGGGTAAAAGTGAAATCATAGCAAAGGAGGAAGGGACCTCAGGAGGTTACAACTAGTTCAACCCCCTGCTACAGCCCCAACTACATCATCCCAAACAAGGAATATAAGAGTTGAATCAAACCCACGTGTTCATCACTACCATCATCATCGTCGTCATCATCACAGGAGCATGCAAGCTCACCAGCCCAGCACAGAGCCCTATTTTCCAAGGACTTCATGCATGAACATGCAAAATGAGAGATCAGGCTGGCAGGGCACTCAGGGGGTCACAATTTATCCAACCCCATGCTCAAGGCAGGATCACCCCAACCTGCAGCAGCCCATCCAGGTGTTTCCCTAACTTGTTCTTGAATGCACAAGTACCAGGTGCAATGCCGGTAGCAACCCCAAAACCCTGCTTTTAACTTGCCCCAGCTGCAGCAGGGGAGATGAAGATCCTGGCAATGTCCTGCCACTTCAAGGACAGGACAAGCTTGCTAAAAATATCTGCAAGGGGTCCAAGAAGAGGGCCACGTCCCCCCAGCTACAAAGGAAGGCAACTCCCGCACAGTCCATGCCAATCTGACTGTGGCATAAAATCCCTCCCTGGGCCCCAATGCGGCAATGAGTTTGACCTGGACCAGAGGAGCAAGACCCTCTAGCCAGGAAACTCTGGGCTTTTTTTGTGCCGTACAAAATGCTCCCTAACGGCAGAGTCCTCCAATACGCAGCAGTCGTGTTTTATTTGGGGCTCCATTAAAAAAAGAAACCCAACAGTAAAAGGGAAGGGCAAATGGAGCCGGTGTTGAAGCTTTGTATTCTCCAAATTGATTTCAATGCAGAACAGCGAGATCTCTGCAAGGGTGCGTGCCGCTCTCCTGCTTTGGTGCAAAGCCTCACTTTGTGAGACACAATGAAAATGCAAAATGACCCTATAACAATAGTCAAGGAACCGTTCCGCCAAAAACGTGAGAACATTTTCTTCCCCATCTGACACCTCTGTGCAGCAGTAAAAGCTGTTTTCCAAAGATATCTCCTTGACACTTGTCCAAGAAGCCTCACAGCACATCTGAGCTATCGTTCATAATTCAGAGCTTTGTGCTTTCCCATCCTTGCTTCTTTAAGGCTGCCAGTCTGGGAGTCTGTAGATGCTGCTGCTCTGAGACAGCAGGAAATACAGGGCAGGTTCCTACTTGTTTTACTTGCAGCTCTGTATGAAGGTAATGATTTGCGATGAAATCACATGCTTCAGCGCTTTGGACGGGCCCTTGCAAGGGTCAGGAAGGAATTCTTCCCCTGCGCACAATTATGTAGATGTATTCAGGTCAGGTTTGGGATTTTTTTCCCTGCCTACCTCTTGAGCATTAGAGGCTGGCGAGGGCAGGGTACAGGGCACCAGAGAGGACAGACAAGTACTATAAGATGATTCTCTCTCTAGCTGTGTTTTTACTCTTATGCTTCACCACCTGAGATGCCAGACTTGTTAGGGAAAAATCTCCCCCCAGTACAGGTTGGGGAGCCAACAGATCGCTTTCTGCTATAGCATACTGCGTGATCTGCATGCTTGGATCGTCGGGCAGCACTTCATTTAATCAAGCCCTTCCCCTGGTAGGAGCCAGAGGCACTGGTTGTACTTCTTTACCTGTGGCATGCAGTGCTGTCTCTTTAGGACTTGGGTCTGGTTGAAATCAGTGCCCTTGGCAGAGGTCGGGTTGGGGCAAGTCTTGGGGAACTCCATGCGATGGTCAAAGGTGCAACGTACCCCTACTAGCTGTAATGCAGCCGGCACGGGCGCTGCAAAGAGTATAACCACAGCGGCACAGAGCTCAGCGTGGCATGCGGATCCTGCCCAGGCCCCTGGGCCGTTCACTTGCTTTGCACCTTCCCACCATGGTTTGGCTGCTCCCAGGACCTGAGCTAGTTGGAAACCAGCCTGGGTGCAGTGCAGACCTGCCTTTAAGAGCCTGCAGTCTCCATGCTAAAGTAGGGGCTCCTTTGAGCTTCAGCATCTATGAAACACCATTAAACTATGGGTCCCCCGTATCATTTTGCTGCCTGAGCCGTGTGCATGTAGTGGCCATCCCAACACGCACCCCAGGGTGCAGGGAAGTGTTGTTTATGCCTCTGCAGGGTCCCAGGTCACACAAGGTGTGTGTCCACGCCAGAGCCAAATACAAGCCTGTGGTGCAAAGTTCCTCCTGGCCCTGTTTGCAGAGAAAATTTCACCGTGTTAGCAGAGAAAATTTCATTCTGCAGAAGCCTAGCACCCACAGGACCTCGGTGGATGCTGCTGCCTGAAGAGATGTGCTGGGACTGGGCATTGCCTGCAGCTTTGGGGTACTTCACCAAGAAATACGTATTTGCTACGATCCTCGTCAAAGAGGCACTGACTGGGAGAGAAACTGGTCTCCTTGGCTCTTCTACCTGATTTTTCTTTCATGGCACAAAAACTCATTAAGGGAGAGTGTGGAGAGTCTCACAGATACCATCTGGCATTTTTTTTATGAGTATTAGACCTGCATTAGAGGCTTTTCTTGGGTAATAACGCTGGTCTGACATGTGCTAGACTGAAGACTGGCTAGTTTGAATACGTCTAAAGGCTCCCCTGCGGACCCTGGTCTGCTTCTCCTCGATTTGTCCCAAAATCCAGGTAGATGGCTCCTTCCAGGGGCAGTCGCGCAGGGGGAGGGTGGTAAGGAGGTGACATGACGGAAGAACCCCCCCCGGCGCTTCATGCTAACGAGGAGAAATTAAAGCCGAGCGCGGCTCCCAGCACGCAAACACGGAGAAACAGGCCCTCGATCTAATCAGCGCTATCTAAAGGAATTAAATGCCAATCTATTTTAAAATGCCTGTTGCTGCGGCTTAATGAGGACAACGGGGGTAAAATCAATTGGTGGCGCAATTTGGAATTTCGCAGTATAAACAATAAATGCTAATTAGGCACATTATTATTAACGTCATAAAATTTTCGGGTAGGGCGTCGTCAACTAATTAAAGTTTGATGAAGCTGCTTTAGCAACTCGGGGGGCCCAACGGAAGCTGCTTGTAGCTCCCTCCTTCAAGACCCCCATGTCCCCCGTCCTTTTGCCGGGGGTGACACCTGAGTGACCCTCCGACGTCCAGCCAGTTGGGTGGAAATCCGGGTTGGGCGTTCACATTGCTACCCAGAGCAATTGGGCATCTGGGACACGGACCCTTCACTGGAGCAAAGGGCACGGCATTTGGGTTTTCCTACAGAACTGCAGGCCCCGAGCCTCTTGAGCTGCAGGAGGATCACTGCAAGCACTGCGGGGGCTATGACATGCAGTTGAGCAGCTCCGATGTGCCCGAGCACAGGTCAGCGGTGCATAAACACTCTAACCAGCTCATTAGCCATTGCTGTCTTAGGGACTTATTAACTTTTCAGACACTGCGCTAATGGAGGCCATATAATATTAAACACATATTTATCTTTGCTCGGCTCCTAGGGGAGAGGGAAGCATTATCCCCGCTTCACAGACGCGGAGCTGAGGCCCAGAACGACTTCCTCTGGTGCATGAACGGCTCCCGGAGAGGTGGGAAATTGCACCCCGGCTCCTCGGCTGGAGGCTCACACCTGAGCCACTGCTCCACCCTCCGTCTGGCCTGGGATTTACAAGCAAGAAAGACACTCAAATCATTCTGCATCTGAAAACCTAACGTCTTTTTATGGTCTTTTTCCCCCCTGAATTCTCCCTGTAAAGTTCACTCTCGTTCGGTTGTCAGGGTTTTCCACCCCTGTCTTATCGCTTCTTTTTGTCCTCCACGTACCCCACCCTGCGCTGCTCTCTTCCTACTTTTCTTTGCATTGCCAATGGGAAAACAGAGATACCAGCTACCCGGGGACAGGGGAACAGGAAAGCAGCAGGGAACGGGCAACTGAAAAATCCCAGCCCAAGGATTCAGAATCAAATGCTCCTGGCAAAGTGCTCCAGAATATATTGAAAATGAAATCATAAGCTGATTCCTTTCTGTAAGCCAACAGCGAGGACCAAAATCCCCACCACCACCCTGAAATGATAGCTCTTGGTCACCAGCGCTAACCACTGGTCACCATGCCAGCTTTAGGACAAAGACAGGTGGGCAGCAGGAGAAGGGACCCTCCAGGGTGCTCAGGCATGAGAAAAATTGGATTTCTTCTCAAAACTCATAGATAATGAGGGTGGAAGGATGCTCGGGAGGTCACGTCTAGTCCAACCCCTGCTCCAAGCAGGACCAGCCCCAACTGCATCATCCCAGACAAGGCTTGATCTACCCGGGTCTTCAAAACCTGCAAGGATGGAGATTGCATCACCTCTCTGCATAGCCTGCTCCAGTGCTTCACCACCCTCCTAATGAGACAGTTTTTTCCTAGTATCCAACCTCAACTTCCCTTGCTGCAGCTTGAGCCCATTGCTCCTTGTCCTGCTATCTGCCCCCACTGAGAACAGCCCAGCTTCAGGCCATGGTTGTCGCCCGTGTGTGATGGTCCCCTTCGCAGCTCACACAGCCAGGGCTGAAGCAGTGGCCTCTGGACCCAAGGACGTGAGTCTCTCTGCAGTTGTAGCTTAAAAAGATAAGCTCTGTCGCCAGAGTAGGACGGATTCTCCTTCAGGGTGAATCAGAGATATGCAATTCGCTTTTCTGGAGAGATGCATGGGTATTAGCATGGTGCAGAGGTTTGCATGGGGAAGCCGTGCAGTGTGGATCTCTCGAAGAAATGCCGCAGAGAGTCTCCCATACAGATGATGCCTATCCTGAAAGCTAAGGGCCACGTTCATGGTGCCCAAAATTGAGACCCACCAGCCACCCACAAACCCCTGGGCTCAACCATGGGGTGGCCTTGTCAGTCCTGAACTTCTGCATGTGAGGCTGGCCCTGCCCTGTCTCCTCTGAGCTGGCCCCCATCTGAAGGGTGCTTTTTTTGACCTCCCGCTGGCTTGCGGGAAGCAATCCTGCTGTCTCCTTTTCCTCCCGTCTGGCCCTTCTGGGCCCTAATTCCTGCCGCTGCTGCCCCTAGGAGAGACGAGACGTCTCCCAAACAATTCCTCAAAGGGCTTCTCCAAGGGACGACGGGATACATCTGAGGGATGGGCTTGAGACGGGAGCAACACACTGCCCTTGGCTTTGGTGGAGGTCACAGGACATGAGGAAGGTCCGGGGAGGTCAGCTGGGAAGACTTGAGCTGGTTGAGGAAGACCTCAAGGTCAATCCTAAATATCAGTGTAGACTTGAGCTGACTTGAGCAGTGTAGACCTGACCTCAAGGTCAGTCATAAATATCAGTGTAGACATAGCCACCTCCTCCTTGGTCTAGAATAACCACCCCCTTCCATGCTGAAAGGGACAATCGTGGTCCATGGCTCTTCCCATCTTCTGGCCTCTCTAAGGGGCCACCTATGCAATGGTGGGTTTTAGTTTCTCCACACCTGCCTGTTAGGAGGTGGATTAAGACCCACGACTCCTCCTCTGCAAGCCGATTCCCTTGCACTGGGATAGGTGGTCTTGGCCTGGAGCAAACCTGCTGAGCTGGAAACGAAAGCCCCATATCCCGTTCCTCTGAGCTGCCTGCCTGCCTGCAGCGGACATGTTTTTGCATAGCAGAGCCTTGCCTTTGGGTCTGCTCCAAGGAGCCCGCTGCAGAGAGGAAGAGCAAGGCAGCTGTCATGGTGCCGGAGTCTATTTGTCTTTTATTGTTGCCACCGAAAATGAGATTGAGCTGCAATTTCCGTGGCGCGGCGTTTCCATCGGGAGCCGTTCCCTGCGCGGAGCATTGTTGGCTTTGATTAGTCCCCTCGTATTTCTTCTCCTCCGCTGGGGAAATAAAACAAAGGTTTATCAGCATGCCAGCTCAGGGAACCCCTCCCAGGAAAGATAAATGGGTGAGATGGGGGCTTCTTCCCCCCCAGCCCCCGACTCCCACCGGCAGGACCGAGTTAAGGAACCAAAGTGTACAGGAATTGATACCATGTGCTCCCACCGCCTCCCGGAGATTAGCCCCATATGGGGGGAAAGAGCTGCGTTCCCATCCATTTGGGATGAGGTTTGATCTAAATTTATAGCAGGCGTTTTTAAAATATATGTGACAGCCCGGGAGATAGACTTCAAACGGCACCAAAATTGGCCCCTGCTTGGGATATTTAAAATATATGGTGCAACTCATTATGTTGTAAATATATTTTTAACACGCAGTGATAGAGACTTAAAATATGCTCCTACCATGCTGTATATCCTTCGGTTTCCTGACAACTGGCCACTTCAGCAGTATTTTAAGCCTGCAATGTGTAGGCCCAGTGTAGGAGCTCTTAAATGTATGATGAGCCCCATGGATTTAGGGTAGTGTCCAGGAGTGGGTGATGATGTGGGCAGTGATGGCACAGGAGGGCATCTGTAGCTCTTCAGATTTGGGGTCCCAAAGTGCAACATAGCCAACATCCCTATTTCCTGCGCAAGCTCGCCCTGGGAGCACGGCTGAGGTTTGGTATAATGATGCGTAGAGTTGAGCGAAATGACATTGCAGGGTCCCTTCCAGCTCAGCTTTCGTAGGAGCCTCCAATTCCAAAAAGGCTGGGACATTTTGGGGCA
This sequence comes from Alligator sinensis, assembly GCF_000455745.1. Classification (NCBI taxonomy): domain Eukaryota; kingdom Metazoa; phylum Chordata; order Crocodylia; family Alligatoridae; genus Alligator; species Alligator sinensis. The sequence continues at coordinate 1,440,374 of NW_005842197.1, forward strand.
TCTCTGTGTGGCCTCTCCAACCCGCTCCCACACCAATGCCCTCTACGCTGCTGAACTGCCGGGCTAGGGTGCAACTGGGTGGAGGAAGCAGAGGGGTTTGTTTCTTCAGCAGGTAGCCCCACGGTTGGGCCTGGAGATTGCCGAGATGAGCCCTTCCATATGTGACAACCGTACCCAGAGTTGTTGCAAGCTAATGCCAGCACAGATTTTAAGATAGGCATTGAAAGCCATGCTTCTGGGTGATGATACAAGCCAGTCTCCAACTACTAGAGAGCAGAACATAAGCCAACAACACAAGCACATTATCCTATATTTGCCAAGACATTCCTCCAAACTGTCTGATAGTGGCCACTTTCAGAGGCAGGATCCCATGCCAGGACCTTGGCTCTGATCCCATCTGCTCTTTCCTAGAGAACAGGCAACTGGAAGGGTCTCTGGATTATAGACAACAAGGGCTGGAAGGGACCTCAGGAGTCAAGTAGTCCAATCCCTGCTCAAAGCAGGACCAGCCCCAACTACATCATCCCAGCCAAGGCTTTGTCTAGCTGGGTCTTAAAGCACCTCCAAGGATGGGGACTCCTCCACTTCTCTGTGTAACTTGCTCCAGTGCTTCACCACCCTCCTCATGAGAGTTTTTCCTAATATCCAACCTCAACTTCCCTTGCTGCAGCTTGAGCCCATTGCTCCTTGTCCTGCCATCTGCCCCCACTGAGACCAGCCCAGCTCCGTCCTCTTTGCACCCCCCTGCAGGGAGGTGAAGGCTGCTATTCAATCCCCCTCGGTCTTCTCTTCTGCAGACTCAATCAGCCCAGTTCCCTCCTCCTCTCCTCACCAGTCCCGTCCCCCAGCTCCACAACCATTTTCATTGCCCTCTGATGGACTCCCTTCAATCCTTTCTGTAGTGGGGGCGCACAACTGGACACAGGACTCCAGATGTGACCTCCGCAGTGCCGAATAGAGGGGAAGGATCACTGCCCTCCATCTGCTGGCATCGCTCCTACCAATGCAGGCCAGGATGCCGGTGGCCTTCTTGGCACCAAGGGCACACTGCTGGCTCATCTCCATCTTCTTGTCCACTGTCACCCCCCGAATCGCAGAGTCCTGCCCCCTGCTACTACAGGCAACCTTATCCTATCGAATTCCCTGAACAATGTCATCCAGCTTGATCTCAAAATCAGTTAGACTTCTTGACAGCAGGGCGATGACAGATTTCATCCCTAAGAGAGCCATGGAAGCATCACGAGCCAGTGCTGGTTTTGGTAGCTTGTGAGGAAATTTATAGAAGAGGCAGGTTGTAGAAAATAAGGTTGGATTGAATGATCCTGAATTGATTCTGTTCTAAATTAAATGGATGGATAAACAAAAAAAACCCAGGCCTACAGCTGAGGTTTTTGAATTCAAAGGGCAAACTTTGATAAATGAGGGGAACTTGTTACTGAAGTCAGCTTGACAGATGAGCTCAGGGACCTGAATGTGCAGGAGGCTTAGGATTTCTCTAGTTCAAAGGCCCAGGAGTGATGTGGGATTCACATCCCCAAAAATGGGGTTACTCTGTTGCGAACGACCCTAGGAGTACTTGGAGGCATGCCCTCAGCCCGACGGGACACCAGCAGGTGTAAACAGAGGGCCAAACCAGGGGCAAGCAAAGTATGGCCCACGGGCCGGATTGGGTCCATGGTGGACTCCAGTTCCCTGCAGCCCCTGCCCACGTCGCTGCAGCTGGTTTCCATGGAGACTCCAGGAGCAGCAGGGCCATGACAGCATGGGGCCAGGGTTTCCATGGAGACTGGCCCCAGCCATGCTGGCAGCACATGCAGCTGGGCAGGGAGCTTCTCTGGGGCCGGGATTTTGCAGCAGTGATGGCATGGTCCGGAGCTGGGGCAGAGCTGCGATCCGCTGCCCACGCACCCTGGACATGGGCATGCAGGCAGTGGATCGTGGCTCTGCTCCATCTCTGGACCACACCATCACTGCTGCAAAATCCCAGTCCCAGCCCTGGAGCAGCTCCCTGCCATGCTGGCGCTGCTGGGGCTGGTCTCCATGGAAACCCTGGCCCTGCCGCTGCTTGGGTCTCCATGGACACCAGCTGCAGTGACACCTGCAGGGACTGCTGGGAAATGGAGTCCACCACGTGCCCAGTCCACTCTTTTGCCCACCCCTGGCCTAGACAGAAGGGGGAAGGGGATCATTCAGCAAAGAAACTCGATCTTGGAAGTCAGAAAGCAAAGGGATGAAGTGAGAGAGGACCCTGGGGGCAATTCTGCTCCCAAGTTAAAACCCCCAGGATTGCCTGAAACTCTGAGCGCAGCTTCCCAAATCGAGCCGAAACCGAGCGGACACTCTCTTACCCAGAATTTTGCTAGCGATGAGCCTGGAGGATGGATATTAGGATGATACCCCAGATATAGCCTTGAATGTAGTAAGAGATCTGAGCTATTTGAAGAGCCAGAGGTACTGCTTAATATTGCTGCGGTATATTAACCTTTAACTTCCCAGCCCCTTCCTTTGTTTGAGTGCAACCTGAAGATTGCAAAACAACTCTGTTAATCTGCACAGCATTTCCTTCTTTTCTCTTTTTGATAAGACAGTGAATGCAGACAGCCAGCCACCGGCAGCTGCCTGCAGCCCAGCTGCTCCTGCCTGCCCCTTCGAGAGTCATATCACGAGGAACCGGGCACGAGAGGGGCTGCTTTACCCTTGCCTGATGGCACGCACGCCAGAGACAAAATGAGAAAGCCATGGAGGGAAGTAGTAGTAGCACAAGGTCAGTCCCTAAGCACTGAACCACAGCTGTGGAGATCAAGCCCAGCCCTGGCAATACCTACAGTTCAAAGAACGCAAGCCTGCTCCCCTACCCTGCCAAAAATCATCACATTTGATTTAAAAATCATAGTTTGGGAGATTTTTTTAACCACTGCTTTGGGTTTTCTTTTGCCTTGTGAGTTTTGAGCCCTTCAGGGTTGTGTTGTTCTTACAAACTTTTCTCCTTAACACCTGAGATCGAGAGATTTACTGCTAACTTGACATTTTTCTGTTATCGCAGGACTCTCCGAGCTGGAAGCATTATGATCACCTATCTCAAGACTCGCAATTAAAGTCATGAGCATTGGCAACACTGCAAGAGCAGATTTGGGGGGTGGCTTCATGGGTACCAGGGCTTCATCTTTCACGAGCAGCACTTGGGTCTTGCTCTTCCCAAATTGCAATGGGCTATTGTCATCCCACCTTCCTGCAGACTGTGGTAGCAAAAATGCCTTGTGCCTGGTGAAGACTGTGCACAAGGCATCATCCTGGGTGCGCCTAGGCTTTGGAGAAGAGGGGTGCAGATGGCACGGTGCATCACCATATAGCACACAACACCTATTCTTCTTCAGCTGAAAATAAGTGAGAAGCTTTGCTAATATGCTAGGGGCCTTGGGCCGGATTATTCAGTTTAAAATTGAAGCAAAAACAAATATAGCTTCATTGGCATGAGTTAAAAATAGCAGCCTTCACCTCCCTGCAGGGGGGCTGCAAAGAGGATGGAGCTGGGCTGGTCTCAGTGGGGGCAGATGGCAGGACAAGGAGCAATGGGCTCAAGCTGCAGCAAGGCAAGTTGAGGTTGGGTATTAGGAAGACCTTTCTCACTAGGAAGGTGGCGAAGCACTGGAATAGGTTACCCAGAGAGGTGGTGCAGTCTCCATCCTTGGAGGTTTTGAAGACTTGGCTAAACAAAGTTGAATGGCACGGTGTAGCTGGGGCTGGTCCTGCTTTGAGCAGGCAGTTAGACGGGATGACTTCCAATGGTCCTTTCCAACCCTTAAAAAATTAAGAAACACGCAAATACCAATAAATAAATAAATACAAATAATTTAAAAAATCAACATGCTGAGCTGTGAAATCACAAAATCATAGAAAATGAGGGTGGGAGGGACCTCAGGAGGTCACATCTATCCAGCCCCTGCTCCAAGCAGGACCAGCCCCAGCTACATCATCCCAGCCAAGGCTTTGTCTACCTGGGGCTTCAAAACCTCCAAGGATGGAGACTCCTTTGCCTCTTTGGGGAGCCTGGTCCAGTGCTTCACCGCCCTCCTAGTGAGAGAGTTTTTCCTAGTATTCAGCCTCAATTTCCCTTGCTGCAGCTTGAGCCCATTGCTCCTTCTGTCATCTGCCCCCACTAAGACCAGCCCAGCTCCATCCTCTTTGCAGCCCCGCTGCAGGGAGGTGAAGGCTGCTATTCAATCCCCCTCGGTCTTCTCTTCTGCAGACTCAGTCAGCCCATTTCCCTCAGCCTCTCCTCACCAGTCCTGTCCCCCAGCCCCACAGCCATTTCCAGTGCCCTTTGCCCAACTAGCCCATAGGAGCCTCATTGCCAGGAGCAGCCAACAGACAGCAGAATGGCAGAAGAAAGGTTAGCTGGACTGTGGGAACATCTAGACCATTAAAAAGGAGAGGGGGACTTCAACACCTGTGCAATGACGGGTGTAGACGGGATCAGGTCGATGGAAACAAGCCAGAAAGTCAACCAGCCCCTTGGCCCTGCCTGACTAGCCATGCTGCCGCCGCAGCCAGACAGGTGGTTTTAAACTGGGGGTACACCAGGAATTGCATCGGGGCAGCAAGTGGACCCGTGCACCCGCTCGGGTCCGCTCCTGGATGTCATCTTAGGGCTCCCTAAATGAGCAAGCTCGAAAGCCTATTCCACCTTAGTCCACTTGCTTTATAAATATATATATATATATAAAATAAATGTTTCTTTTACCCCAGCCTCAAAGAGGCCTGACCCCACAGAAAAGAAAATTGTCACGCCGGTTTTGGAGAGCAGTTTTTTTCCCAGAGCGAAAGGTTAGTTATTGAGAAGAAAGCAACTCTTTAGAAGCTATAAAAGATGTAATTTCTTCCCCTCTCATTCCAATAACTCAGAGCTGAAAGGATTTCACTCAAACTTGAGGGAAAAAAAGAAAATATCCTTCTTGACAAAGTGTGAAAGTTTCGGTCCTTACGGAGGGTTTTTTTTGGATGAGTTATGGTTGCATGAAAGCAGGGGGTTGGAATGAAAAGCTCGATGTAACCTAAACTATAGCTTTCACTTTTGTGCAAGCTATAATATATGAAACCCAGCAAATCTATGGGAAATATATTCCTTTCCATGAAGGGAATTGTCAGAACCCAGTGTCTCTGCAGCACGATGGATTAGGGGGAAACTGGTTTTTTTTTTCTTCCAGTTGACATTTATTTTTGCAGAGATATTAATGAGAAAACTATTTCTTTTCTTTTTTTTTTTCCTCTGCAGTTCAACGTTAGGTCACTTCTCAAGTCTGTTATCAAGCTAGCCAACCCATCTGCTTGCATGTGAGGTGTGAGCCTGCATCAAAGACCGTGCCTTGGACCTCACACTTCAGGGGTTGTCATCGAGCTGGATTGCAACCTGTCTGAAACCCCTGTCAGCTGGAGGGAGGATGAAAAAAAGACGCGCACGACAAACCGCGAGCAGTTTCCACGGGACCGGGAGTAGTCTGCAGAGCACATGGTGGGTAGGGCTGAGGCATGGGAAAGGAAGCAAAGAGCTGATTTGGAGAGTGGTCCCCCGCTGTACCCGTGGCAGGGCTGGGCGTGATGTCTTGTGTTGTGTCAAGGTTGACAATAGCTTGGCTAAGAGGTCGGATCATGGATTTGCATGGGATGGTTTGGACAGGGACAATCCCACTTCTCCATGATTTCTAGACGTTTGCAGATGCAGTGCACGCAGTGATGGGTGCAGCGTGGGCTCGTATCGTGGAGCAACAGCTAATCTTTTCCCGAACTACCCCTCTGAGGCCAAGCTGGCAGGTCTAGACCAGAAGACATTTGCCTCCATCCCTGTCTCTCATCCCCACAGACCCCATTCACTAAGTCCCATGGGTTATGCCCCCCAGGTCATTGTAGCTTCCCCTTGTTGTAAAGCCAGCACCTTCCCACTATGTCAACCTGTGCATAGTCCTGAGGGCTGTGACTATGGCACCAAATAACATGGCTTCTGCTTCCTACATTGGACGGACGGGGTATTTCCTATGCATAAGAATAAATGAACATTGACCTGACATCGAGTCCAAAAAGACTCGCAAGCCTGTGGCAGGGCACCGTAACCTCCCTGGACATCCTAGTGGCTGTTCTGAGACGACCACACTTTAAAAATGAACTTGAATAGGACATTGTAGGATAAATCATCTGCAGGCTGGACGGTGTAAAGTATGGTGTAAACCAAGACTATGGATTCTTATCCCCTTGCCTGGATTATGGATGTAGTTTTGGGCAGTCCTGGGCAATAGTCTCCCACATATTGATGTCAGTGTTGCATTTTTTTTATAAGTTGGCCTTGAGGCTGTCCTCGAAGCACTTTCTCTGCCCTCCTCTTGAGCATACACCTAGCCAGAGCTGGGAGAATAAAACTTGCTTTGGGAGTCTGGAGTCAGACATCCAGATGATGTGGCCGGCCCACAAATTTGATGGATGATCGTCGCCTCGATGCTTGTGGTGTCTACTTGCGAGAGGACATTAAGGTTGGTGCATGTGTCTTCCCCCTGGGGTCAGAGGATCTTCTGCAGGCAGCACTGATGTACTTCTCCAGTGACTTGAGATGTCTCCTGTCCCTTGTCCACATCTCATCTCCATACACGAAGGTGAGGATCACGACTGCTTGATAAACTGTGAGTTTGGTTTCGGATCTGATGTTGTGACCTTCAAACACCTGTTTGGCATCCAAAGGCTGCACGTGCCCATTTGAGGCGACGCTGGATTTCTAGGTTGATGTCGGCCTTTTGCAAGAGATGATTTCTGAGGTTCAGGAAATGCTCACCGTTCTCCAGAGTCTCACCGTGAATCTGAATGACCGGATTTGGGATCTGCTCATTAAGAGCCTGTCGATAGAGGATCTTAGTCTTCTGAATGGAGATATCACCCAGGACTGCCCCAAAGGGAGGAAGAGTCTGCTGCAAGGATCTCAGTACTTTGAAACCGTATGATGACAACAGGAGACAGAGAAGTAGGAGCGGCAGAAACGGCACGTCGTGAACTGAAGCCAGAACTACCCACCCTGCACGGAAACGTGCAACCGGGTCTGTCAATCCTGGATCGACCTCTTTGCCCATCTTCAGACCCACAGATAAGAAAACCATGGATGACAATCATCCTAGACTGTGAGGGATTGCTGGAGAAGGGTCTACGGGGTGCAAATGTACTCTGCCTTCAATGCAGCACATAGGTACACCCCCTGCCTTTTTTTCCCCCAACCCATCTTCCAAATGGATCAATTTGGGAGCACTCTGCACCACGGCGGGCTGTGGAGGGCTGGGGGGAAGGTCATCTAGTCCAGCTCCACGCTCAAGGCAGGATCATCCATAACTAAGATCTGCAGAAAAGGACCTGGGGGGACAGGGGACAAGAAGCTGGACAGGAGCCAGCAGTGTGTCCTTGGTGCCAAGAAGGCTAAGGGTGTCCTGGGCTGCATCGGTAGGAGCGTTGCCAGCAGATCCAGGGCAATTATTATTCCCCTCTATTCAGCACTGGGGAGGCCACATCTGGAGTCCTGTGTCCAGCTGTGGCCCCCACTGCAGAAAGGATGTGGACACATTGGAGAGAGTCCAGTGGAGGGCAATGGAAATGGTTGTGGGGCTGGGGGACAGGACCGGTGAGGAGAGGCTGAGGGAACTGGGCTGATTGCATCTGCAAAAGAGAAGACTGAGGAGGATTGAATAGCAGCTTCACCTCCCTGCCGGGGGGCTGCAAAGAGGACGGAGCCGGGCTGTTCTCAGTGGGGGCAGATGGCAGGACAAGGAGCAATGGGCTCCAGTTGCAGCAAGGGGGTTTAATATTGGATATTAATAATATTGGATATATCGGATATTGGATAACCTATATTGGATATTAGGTTGGATATTAGGAAAAACTCTCTCACGAGGAGGGTGGCGAAGCACTGGACCAGGCTCCCCAGAGAGGTGGTGCAGTCTCCATCCTTGGAGGTTTTGAAGACCCAGGTAGACAAAGCCTTGGCTGGGATGATGCATTTGGGGCTGGTCCTGCTTGGAGCAGGGGTTGGACCAGATGTGACCTCCTGAGCTCCCTTCTGTGCGGGCCGGGAGCGGTCCGAGGCCCTCGGGGGCCTGCGCACGGTGGGCTGTGGCCAGCAGCCCTGGCACGCGGGTCGGGGAATGCAAGCTGGCGGACTAGAATTAGGCACGGACGCGTAGCGGTTGATTAAAGATTATTTTACTTACGCCGAAGATGGTCGCGGTGCAGGCAGGAAAACTTGCTTGAGTTGCAGTTACAGACAGGAAAGAAGAGCGGACAAGAGTTCTAATCTCGCGAACTCTAGCCCATCCGGTTGAAGGATCTAAAACCGCGTCAACCGAAGAAAACAACTCGGAGAAGAGCTCTGGATACACTCACACGAAGTTTTCTAGGCTCCGTGGAACAAGCACGCAGGGAAGGGGTTCGTCAAGGGATCGCGCTCGGCGACGGGGAGAGGCCAGAGGTTGATCAGACCCCTATAGCCTTCTTAAGGCACGTGCTGGGTCCGTTAGGCTCCGCAGCGCTTGGAGATCTTCACGAGACGTGAAGTCCTCCTCCTCCAGATGGTTGTGGAGTCCTCCAACTTGGGCGGAAACCGCTCAAGCCTCTTATACGGCTAGCAAGCCAATCGCCAGCCGCCACGTGGGAATAATTTAGAACTGGCCAATAGTGGGACACAAATTTGCATGCGGGTGGCGGGAACTCCTTTGCACCGGGGTTTTCTCTTCGCAACTGAGAAATGCACCCTGCAAAGAAAGCTCCTCGTGGCGGGAAATAATTTAGCAGTGCCGAAGCGCGCGCACACAAAATCACACCCTTGGGTTGTGACACCTTCAACCCTTGTTGTCTGTGAGTCTGTGAACTCACTGGCCTCAGGTACCTGTGCCGAAAGAAAGATTTTGCTCTCTGTTAGGGCAGGGCTTGTAATGAACAGTGGAGTCCCTCTGTCTCCATCACATGGCAGGCAGGCTGGACATGGACCTTCGGTCATTTGTTAAATAATATCCAGACCATTGCAAAGCCCACAGCCTTGCAGAGACCTGCACTGGGGGGGGGCTCAGTCCAGCTGGCAGGGCGCAGGTGTATATATAGCAGCAAAACCAAAGACACCTGCAGATGAACGTCATGTCAGGGCACTGGAGGAACTGATGGGGCAGATCTCTGAGCCGTTGGCAATAACATTTATGAAGCCAAGTGAGACCGGTGAGGTAGCAGATGGCTAGAAAAGGGCTGAAACAGTGCCCCTCTTCAAAAAAAAAAAGGCCAGAAGAAGGACTCCGTCCTGCAGACCAGTCAGCCTCACTGAAGTTACTGGGGCATATCCTAAGGAAATCCATTTGCAAGCACTCGGAGGGGGAAAAGCTGATCCCAAGCAGCCAGCATGGATTTCCAAAGGACGGGTCATGCCAAACGACCATCATCTAGACTTGTATGGAGGTGCACGTGTGTGCAAATCTAAGGTTGCAGGGGGAAGGCCAGTGCCAGGGTCCCCATAGCTCTGCACTGTCCCTGGATTAAGCACAGCTCTTCACGCACCCCGACACACTACTGCTAGTGCACCGTGTGAGCGTAAGCAAAACGACACCATCTGAGGGACACGGAGGTTAGACGGTGCATTTTTCCGGGCTGGTTTGCACAGGGCTGATCCTGTTTCAGGCAGGGGTTGGACTCGATGTGATTTCAGGAGGTCCCTCCCATCCAGCCTGACTTCTCTGTGATTGTGACTGATCCTAGGGCCTTCTGGGTCCCTGGAGAGAGACTGCACATATTTGCTGGTCAAAGGCTGAAGGCAGTCCCTGTCCTGAGGACCTCCATGGTTAAGCTTGCTGGCTAGCCCAGAAGAGGCTCAACGGGACCCCTAAGGGGCTGTGATCACTGCTCTGCACATGAAATGGGCCTCTCTTCTAGTTGCACAGTGCTTTCCTCCGTGTCTCTCTGTTGTATCCACCTGTTGTCTCTCATCTCACCTGTAAGAAAATGGGACGAAGAAATTTCCTCCTTGGATGGATAACCACAGACACAAATGCAACCTGGGGGATGACTGGCTACGCTGCAGCATTGCAGAGAAGGGTTATGGTGGATGATAAACTAAATAGGAGCCAAAAGCGTGCTCTTGTTGCAATAAAAGCCAATGAATCGTGCTAGCAGGAGGGCCACTTGCAAATCAAGGGCAGTGGCTCTTCTGCCTATTCGGCCTCCCCTGGGGACGCGTGCCCAGTGCTGGGTCCTGCACTTCAAGGATGGGGACACTTTGGAATGAGTCCAGCAAAGGATTCGGGGCCTGGGAAGCAAGAGTGGCAAGGCAAGGCTGGAAGAGGGAGGGCTGTTTAGTCGGGAGAAGAGAAGACCCTTCAAACACCTGAAGGGCGATGACAGAAAGGATGGAGATGAGCTTTTCTCGGTGGCCCAGGAGACAGGACTAGGAGCAATGGGCTCAAGCTGCAGCGGGAGAAACTGAGGTTGGCGATGAGGAACTTCCTGACTTAGCGGTCAGCGCTGGCGCAGGCACCCGGCGAAGCCATGGACTCGCCGTCCCTGGGACGTGCAGGGTGCACAGACCCGTGGCTGGGATGCTTTAGTCAGAGCTCATCCTGCCTTGACCTAGTTGATCTCTTGAGGTCCCTTCCAGCCTGACTTCCCTATGCTCCTAAAACACAGCTTCCAGAAGAGCTGCAAGGCAAGGGGTATTCACGGGGAAGTATCTTAGCCTGTAGATAGAGGCTTGCAGCCGATGGAAGAGGGGTTGCAGGCAACCTCATGCTCTGTAGCCCACGCTGGCAGGGCCTGGCTGACCCAGGGGGTTGGGGAGCCGCTGTCCCAAGGGCCCAGGAGAGGAACCAAGCAGGGTCTCACTTTGCTCCCGAGCCGGGTCTGGGTCCACCTGCCCCCTGGGGTTGTCATCCGCCCCCCTGCACTCGGTGTATTCCCCACCCCTCCGGCGCATGCAGATCACGCTGCTTTCTCCCGGAGGTGGGCAGGCCACTCGGCACAATTTCCTGCTGCGCTCCGCAGTACCTAGATATGTATTTCCTTCGGAGGCAATAAATCACAGGGGGATCATTAATGTAGCAAGCCTGATCTTCCCAAAGCAGGTCGTAAATCACCTGGGCAGGAAGCGTGCCCCCGCTGAGCCCACAGTGTGAGGAGGGTGTAAAAGCAGGTGTCTGAGGCAGGAGCGGGGTGGCAGCGTTCGGGGTTTGCCGGGGATCGGGGCCTAAAGTGGGTGGGAGCAGCGTGGCGGAGGTGGGCACGCAGAGGGCAAGGAGATGGGTGGGTGATGCTCTCCCTGCCTGCTCAGGAGGAGACCAAGGGGGTCGTTGGTCCAGCTGGCCCGGGCATCTTTTCCCATCCCTTGTCCTTCTGTCGTCCCAGGACAGAGACTAAATCCCTGCCGCTGTGGCCTTGTCCAGCCTGCCAAATGCAGGGTGAGACTGATACAAAAGGCATCTTGCTATTGCTTGTCTGGAGCAAGCTGCTTGCTTTTCCCAGGGTCTGGTCCACAAGCAAGCCGCTGTGCCTGGCTTCTTGCAGGCCAGCTGCCCCCCGGGACCCGAGATCGAGCTGTGCCATCTTTTCCCAGCTGAACAGGCCACAACCCCATGGCATGAGCCTTTTCAACCTAGACCCTTAAGCCTTAAGCAATGACCTTGCAGGGAAGCACGGTTCTCTTAGCCCTTTGCTCTGCCGTCTGCATGCGCATCCACCAGGGCTGGGCAAGCTGGCCTTCGCGCTAGAGCCTGCTACGCAGCGATCTGTCTCCTCTGCCAAGCACGCCTGCTGTATCCTCCATGTCAATAGTGCTTTCCTCCCGGAGCAAACATTTGAGATGCAGAGATGGCTTGCCCGTAGCTGAAATGCAGCTGCCTCTGGGGAGGAACACCAAGAGGCCGCCAAACAGCGCCGAGCAATGCCGCACAACGACTTAAGGGGCGACGAGGGAAGATGCCGCGTCTAAAGTGAATGTGCAAGGAGAATTTATTGAAGCAGGATGTAATTACTCAGCTGGATTTTTTCCAGGACACAAAAAGACCAGGCCAGCAATCTTGACTCGTGCGAGTCACCCCAACAGGCCTATTAGCATCCTGGTTACTACCGGCGTGGGAGAGGTTAGCAGGATTGGGCTCCGTTTTTGGTGCTCTCCCGGTCTTGCTGATGGTGTCACCGGGTCGAATGCTTCGGTTTTATGATGCCGCTCAGCGCCGGTCATAAAAGGCCTCGAAGCGGAGCACGACGCGGGACGGGACAACACAAACCCTGTCCCCGAAAGATGCTGTAGTATAAATATATTGTGCGGCACATATGCTAGGGAAGCGCCTAGCAGAGACAGTCGTGAAATCTCACCTCCTTTATTGCTTTCTCTTAAATTATTTAATATCTTCCTTTCCTGTAGAATATCACTGCGCTTCATCACCTGCAGATAAGAGATGCCATGTTCACCTCTCTGATGGGATCTCGGAGGGCAGAAGTGACAAACTAATAAGGAAAGCTGGGCTGGAAACTGTCTTTGGTCTCCTGAGACTTCTCGCCGTGTCAAAAAGTGTCCCCCGCCGCAAGGCAGAGAAAAGGTTGAAACCTTGGAAACGTTCAAAAAAATGACAACCTGGAAACGGCCCGCGCTGGGATCAAACGCAGCCTTTTATAATCCTTTGAAACAAAAAAGTTGCTGAGTCAAGGAACAAAACTGTGCACTAAGAAAATATGAAAACTAGAAATGTCATTTTCCCAAATATTCCTCCCAAAATTGTGGGGTGTCTTGAAGTGCAGCCTTCTCAAGAACAGTTTGGACCGATTAGTGCTTTCCAATGGAAAAGACAAACTGCTTTTAATTGCAAATCCCTGACCGGCTCTGCTGAAGCTCACACGAGCAAGTTTCCTTTCGAGCTTAGTTTAATTTCCGTAGAGCTTCGGGTAACATCGCCAAAGGCTTTTGAAATGCGGAGATGCTCTGTTATCACGGCAGGTGTGATTTTTCAACCAGTTTAAAGCAACGGGTCCAAAATGCCATGCGGGCACGCTGCGTTTTGTAGACGCTAACCAGGAATGAACCTAGCCTAAGCTGATAAGAAGCAGGTATCATTTAAAGCCAAACAAGATGCACATAAACTATAATAGAAATATCTGTGCTAGGCTTTCCGCTGCTGTACTAAACCAGGTTTACTTCTTTTTTTATCCCTCTTATCTTCTTCATGTGGCATTGATGACTGGCATGGGAGCGTGGTGGCAAATGGTTCAGTGCAACTTTGTCCCATCAGAGTATGCTGATTCATTGAAAGCAAAACTATTACAGGAAAGACTCAGTTTGGATGATATTCTCATTCTGGAAAAAAAAAGAAATGTGGTGGTGGGGAGTGGGGGGGAGGGGGAATTAAAAACCTATCCTGTTTCAAAAGAGAGTCTTATTTTATTTTTTAAATGAAAAATGCTGTTCTCCCCTTCAACTTGCCTTTTTCATTTGGGTCTAAGGATATTACATAAGATATTAGAAAATGCAAGAGATCTGAGATGTTAGATAAGGTATTAGAAAATGTAAACCAGCATGATCAATCTGAAATGCTTTGCAAATGCCCCCAAACGAAAGGCCGGGGTCTGACTTGAATCAGAAGAACTCTTCCAGATGGCCAGAGCGCCGACCCGGTCGGGATTGTGACTTTTTCATCTCGACGCAGAACATGAGAAAGTTTCCAAATCTTGAAACTTGTTCTGGACGAGAAGACCAGCCTCCACCCAGGCACTTCTCATGCAGGAAGGGGGAATCCACTCATTTTGGAAAGGATGCTGAAATATCATGGAGAATAAAAGAGCCGCAACATGGTTTTGAGGGTTGGAACAAATAGCTCGGTGAGAGAGACTTAAAGAACTCAATCTATTTATTTTAGCAAAGAGCAGTTCAAGAGGAGACTTGATTGCAATGCATAAGGACTTTCAGGAAGAGAAAATGCCAGGTACTAAAGGGCTCTTCAATTGAGCAGAGGAGGGCGTAACAAAAACCAATTGCTTGAAGTTAAGGCAGACAAATTCAAATTAGAAATAAAGTGCTTGATTAACTATTGGAACAAACTACCCAGAGAAGCGGTAGGGTTTTTTTTTCCCACCCCCGTGTCTGTCAGTCTGCAGATGCAAGCTGTTTGCATCCCTGGAAGAAATGCTTTCATTAAATGCATGCTCCTGGGCTCAATACTGGAAGACCTGAATGAGAGTCTGTGGTGTGCGTTACAGGGGAGGTCAGGTATGCTAATGCAATGGCCCTTTCCAGCTTAAAAATATATGACCCTATGAATGTGGTTTAATTAAATTGTTGTGCGTGCGTACGGAGCTAAGTCAGTCTAGCAAACGTTACCAAGCCATTCAAACCAATTGCCTGTGCAGCCCCTTTACCTCCGCTTCCCCCAGCCAATAGTCACACGATTAAACCTGAATGGTGATAGGGACTGATGGGCCGACGACGGATTTTGTGCGGAAGAGACCCAGGAAAAATCCTTGCCTTCAACAAAGCAGCAGCATGTTTTTCTTTTCCTTTCCCTTTTAGAGTTGTAGGGTAAAAAAAAAAAACCTTTCTAATGTCCGCTACAAATCTCTGCCTGAGCCCAGATGCATCCCCTGGGCTGCACGAGCTGCTCTATAGATATAAATCTTGTTTTAAAAAAAAAAAACCCTCTTTAAAGAAAAAATAACCCTGCGTTTTTTTTTCTGCTGGCCTTTGTTCATCTCCATTTGCTGAAGATTGCTTTCATCTTTGCTATATCGAAGGATTTAAACAGGCAGCGGGGCACAGACATTCGAGTCCACAGAGCTTCGTTCTCTTTCCGCCTCTGACACTGAGCAACGGGATGGTCTTGGCCAAGTCGCTTCTCCTCCCTTTTCCACCTTCATCTCCACAGCTGCAAAGGAGGATCAGGGTGAGAAACGTCCTTTCCGAAGCACTGCCTCGTGGGCGGAAAAGCCTTGTGTAAGTGTATGTAACATCACACTGCTACAGTCGAGGGGTTCTGGCTTGCTGCCTCTCCTCGCACACGTAGGCCTTGCACAAGGGAGTCAGCTCATTGAAGCCAGCGGCACTATTGGGGTGACAAAGGGCTGTGCATGGCATGGATTAGCAGGACCATGCCAACAGTGCATTTAGGACCCCGAACAGTTCTGGCAGGGCATTAAATCGTGCCCAGGGGCAGGGCTTGGGGACAGGAGTCTCCTCCCGTGTTTCATGCTGGTGGTCCTTAGCTGAGTTGTCTTTAAGATGTTTTTTATGAATGAAATCCTCCCCTCTCTTCCCCCCACAACTGTCAGACTGATGTTTCTGCTCAGCGGGGCACAGCTGTCTGACAGGCAGGCAGGGCGCGAGCTGGGAACTCCAGGGACCGCGACTAGACATCAGGGGTTCATTAGCGTCAAATGCTATTTGCCCGACGTCTCGAGATGCGCCGGGCTTTGTCCGGAGCAGAGAGCCACCAAGTTCAGTGCCCGGGAGAGCTGACCTTCAGCTGCTGGGATGCAACTCCAGCAATTAGGTCTGGGGGTCAAGGACAGCCCTACTCCACGCACTCGTGCAACGCTTGGCACCGAGCTCCTTGGAGCCTGGAGGTGGCGTTCGAATGCCACTCACGTCGTGTGAGCTCACACTAGAGCATTAGCAAGGCAGAGGCACGTGGGATCAGGTGTGGGCATGCGAGCACACTCTCTCTCTCTCTCTCTCCACAAGCAAGCTCATTAAAAATGTTAATTAAAAGTTGGAATGAAACCGGTTCCCCAGGAGGGAAGGGAGCCGCTGAAGGGACCTTACTGTGGCACGGGTTTCCAGAGCTCAGTGTTGGTGGACAGGTAGTTTCTCCGAGCAGGTGAGGCTGACTCTATCGCCCACCAGCACTCGGACGGTTTGCAGCAATGTCACGTGTGATGTGAGGTTCATCAAGAGCCACAGGTGGAGTCCCACCGCCTTGTGAGCCCTTGGGTGGGACCGATACGAGCCGTGCTACGGCAGCTGCGCCAAGGCGGACAGGCCGGCAGGTGCATTTAATTCCCAAGATCAAAGCCTTTGGAGGGGGGTGCTTCCAGTCAGGATGCATGCCCTGTTGGAGGACTGCAGTGACTTTCTAAGGGGCCATGGAAGGAACGGGGCAAACATCAATGAAGGAAAAAGAGGGGAAGGAAACAACAAAGAGCAGCTCTGCAGCCTCCTTGAGGCTGGTTGGAGGTGGTCGAGCGGGGCTGCGGTGGCATCCAGTGTCACTGTTATCCCGAGCGCAGGATCCGTGGGGCGCGCTGCGGTGCAGCACCGTGGATCCAGGATACATGACCCCAGACAGTGTGCAAACCGCTGCTTCGGAGCCCGTCTTCTTTCCAGCGTGCGGCATGCTTTGAGGGCCACTTTTGTACTCGGAGCACAAAGGAATACCCCAGCGGCCCTGGCGCTGATGTCAGAGGAAGCGTTGGCTAATCCAATTACTATTTTGCGGCCGCGTGTTTTGAAAACAAGCTGCAATGTCCTGCGTGCTTTCTTTGGCTGCGGAGACCGGCTGTCTCTGAAGGCATTCAATAAGCTCTCCACATCTGCGCATCCATTTCTCCAGCCGAGCTCGGCAAGTCCGTCCCTTCTTCCAGCGATGCATTGGGTGAATTTAGCGCTGCTAGATATGGAAGCACTTCAGCTTCTGCCGACAAAGCTTCGCTCGCAGGACATCTGCTCTCCAAATGGGGGACTCCCGAGGCAGCGAGCAACTTTCGGTGCCTCCAGCACAGGGCCCGTGGTGCATACACACTCACAAAACTCTCCGGAGTATGCACGTACATGGGTGTGTACCTGCAAATGAGTTGTATTAGCAGCTTTTCCATGAACCCACATTGCACAGATATTCCTGGTAATATATCTTTGCCACCAGTATTCATATGCCCCAGTCTATTGGTATTTGGATAAGCATTCACAAAAGCATCCTCCTACCGTCACTTATGTTTGCACGAATGTTCCCCTGCCAATATGTATTTGCAAACCTATTTCCTCACCAATACATATGATGGGAGCGGGGCTTAGCTGATATTTATAGGAGCGTTCATCTAAAAATACCTGTCCCAGGGAGGATTGGTGTGCAAACACCCATTTGTGCAGTTTATTGGTGCTTGCACACCAATCCTCCTTGTGCGGTGTATGGGTGTTGTGACGTGCCCTCCCTTCACACCACTGCTCTTTCAAATCCGATTTTACCCTCACGAGTGGCAGCAAAAATGCAAGCAATGGGAGCTGCAAGTACCAGGACGGTGAATTTGCACTTGAATGAACTCAGGAGTGTTTTCTTTTTCCTGAAAGCATCCTTTCTCCTTTTCGGATATTCATGTGTCTTCATGTATTTCCAAGAGACCCCTGAGAAACTGCTGATTTCCCTCCCACTGCCTGCGGGTTGAAAAGACTATAAGGGAAAGCTATTAATACAAACAATGGTGCAGCCTGAATTTGACTTCTCTTCTCTAGGGATGGCCAAGACGCACAGATGTAGAAATATTATTGAATTCCTTTGGATACATTTGATCTCCTCGGCCAAAAAAAAAAGTATGTGGGACATTTCAACTTATTATTAAAACAGTGGGCCACAAAACAGTAATTTGATTAGCAAAGGCTCCCTCTGACATCAGCTGCCAGGCTCAGAGTCGCTGGGGTTTTCCTCTGGGCTATGAATGCTCAGTGACCGGCCACCAAGATGCATCTATTGGGAAGCAAAAGTCTTTGATTGCCAAAATTGAACGGACGAACATTACCCCTGCGCAGGCTGGTCTTGACCGTGCTCTTCTGCAGCACATAAGTCTCACCTAAGGCTAATTTAAGGCTATAAGCGGTGCGTTGGCCTTGGGCCCAGGTATACATTTCTCCCAGTGTTAAGCCACTTATTTATTTCTTTGTATTTTGTTCACCACCCCCCCGTGAGCAGAGTGGATTTTGCTTCTGAGTGCAGCCCTTTCTGTTTTCAAGTTAGCCTACGTTAGTTCATGGCTGCCGCGGTGTGTTTGCAAATGCCGCAGGGCAGGGTTGTTTGAAAAATATGCTTCCCATTGGAACGAAGAGAAAAAATTCCCTTGGCCGTAGGTTTTGTGAAATCTGCCTTTCCCCTGCAAAAAAAAAAAGTCTCGGGCTGAATCGAACCTGACAGCTTCCTTTTAATGCAGCATTAAACTTGAGATTTTAATCTCATAAAACTCAGGAAATTCAGAAGTTGAGCTTCCCACAGAAACCTTAACTCTGACCCCGTGTGCATTTGCTTTACAATAAGAGCTTTCATTACCCGGTCGCACAACATACAGCCGGCGCGGCATTAAAAACTCTCCATGCATAATCTACGTGCCTCTAAGGTTACGGAGAAAAGTACGGTTTTGACATAAATCAAGAGCAGACAATTCAGGTTACTTGAAAAAGTAATAGAGGAGGCACGTTATTAAATTTTGCTTGGGATCGGTGATGGGATTGGGAGATGACCGGACATGGGGATGCTGCAGCGGCCAGGCATTGGGAATACCTCGATGGTTGGATCAGCTGGGTGGATGGACCCCCATCGTCCTTGCTCGGACACCGCAGGGTTGATTGTGGTGAATGGTTGCTGTTACGGGACCTGTTGAGTGACTTCTATGCACCGAGTTGCATGGGTCTCATGCAGACGAGACATTACGACTGCAAGACCTGGATCGGGGTCTGGGCAGAGCAGCTCAGCAGACAAGCCTGCTCCAACCCTACGACTGTTCAGAGCTAGATCGCTTCGGCTGGGCCACATCTAGGGTGAATTGCCCTACGGAAGCCCATATGCACCCATGCCGGAGAGAGAGGACATCAGATGCAAGCATTGCCGAGGTGGCTGTTTTCATGAACCCTAAGTGCCAGATCCATTGAAGGATTTAGGCACGTGCAGTAGGGATGGAGCAGAACTGAGGTGCCCAAGTCCAATAGGTTGGATCAAATAACCTGCTCTCAGCTGCTGCTTCAGCTCCCAGGCTTCCTGGGTTGACTTTAATGCTTAAGAGGGGTGAAATACTGCCTCAACCATCTATCAACTCAGAATTGTGGTTAGCAGAATTTGCAGGGATTACCAGGTATTGCCTGACAAAGGTTGCAACATGACCACTTCTGCTATGGCCAAAATCCAGCTCAACATGACATGGTCCAGGACACCCCCTATCCCACTGTCCAAACCCAGTTGCCCTTGCAGTCATCTTTGATCAAACCCTCTCATGCAAAGAGCACATCATGAAGACAAAAGCAAAAGTGGGCACTCAAAAAATCAGTCTATATAAATGCACCAACTCGCAAAGGGGAGCTAGCCCCTCAACCATGCTCTGGCTCTCAGCTTCTCCTCTGCCGAGTATGCGTGCCCTGTACGGGAGAGATCCGCGCGTGCAAAGCACCTTGACCCCAGTCTGAAGGATAGCTGCCGATGCAGCCCAGGATGGCTGAAGCCCATTCTCAATGAGGAAATGCAGCATTTGCTACCAAGCATTGGTGGTTCAATGGTAGAATTCCTGCTTGCCATGTAGGAGACCTGGGTTCAATTCCCAGCCAATGCATGCACATTTTGCATACCTCAACAGCCAAAAGTTGACAAAAATGCTCACTTGTAACTTTCCCTGATTTCTAGACTTACTAAAAAAAATAATCAAATGGATCTTCAGATGCAAAAATCTCAGAAAAGGTAGAAGTCCACACGTTTAGGAGCTGGCCTTGCTGTGTGGCTGGGTCCTGTGGGTGCTGAGATTGAGTTGGGATGGTGGTGAGCTTAAGTCTCAGGTGTGAGCCCTGGGAATCAGCCTGGGTGTGGGGCACCATTTGATTATTTGGAGGCTGGAGGGCACCTTCTTGTGGTTTTTGATCCCTCCGGTACATGCCTGCTGCAGCAGTTTCTCTCGCATTTGGAGCAGTTCCTGTTACATAGAACAGCTCCATTGATCCTCGTGCCAGAAAACAGGCGTATCAGCCTGTTTGCTCCTGAAACACATTTTCTTTTATCCTCCCATCTACCAGGTCCATAAAGGAAGGAGGAGCCAGGAAATTATAGGCCTTGGTCCTGGGGACACTCTTTAAGAGAATTGTCCAGGAACACATCGGCGAGGGGCAGCAGGGGAGGTGATGCTCAGGGGCAACCAACACGGGTTCATTCGAGGCAGGTCCTGTCAGACCAACCTGGTGGCCTTCTACGACCAGGTCACAACATCCTTGGACGCAGGGGTAGCAGTGGACGTAGTCTTTCTGGACTTCAGGAAGGCCTTCGACACTGTCTCTCACCCCATTCTCATTAAAAAGCTAGGGGACTGTGGTGTCGACACCTACACAGTCAGATGGGTCGCTACCTCGCTGGAGCACCACACCCAGAGAGTGGTGGTGGATGGGTCTTATTCAACCTGGAGGGCTGTGGGCAGTGGGGTCCCCCAGGGCTCGGTCCTTGGGCCCGCACTGTTCAACATCTTCATCAGCGACTTGGACGAGGGGGTAGAAAGCACCCTGTTCAAATTCGCAGACGACACTAAGATGTGGGGGGATGTGGGCATGCTAGAAGGGAGGAATAGGCTGCAATCGGATCTAGACAGGATACAGGGGTGGGCGGATGAGAACAGGATGGGGTTCAACACTGTTTTTCCCACAGGAAACGTGTGCCCCTGCACATGAGCACTTGTTGGGACGTGCTCAAGGGGTGCATCTACATGTACAATTAGCATGACACAATAAACTCCGGTGCAGTTTGCCCTGAGTCAGCTGCCCCTGGGCACAGTGTCTGCACATGTGCATGGACTGCAGCAGTTTGAGCTGGGGCATAGCAATCCTGGGCTTGTAGAGAGTCCGAGGGGTCAGCCCTGGGCTCTGATGGCAGCACTGGGTGGTGGAGGGGCTGGCTGGGGCAAGAGGGTTCTACAGTGTGGAGCTAGGCAGCGGCAGCTCCCACACTGTAGCACCCTTGTGCCCCAGCCAGGCCTGGTAACCAGCTACACATGCATTTAGGCAGTTATTTTCACCGCCGTAAGATTGTACTGTCCCCAACACTACTTTCAGACTAGACATCAGGAGGCGCTACTTCACAGTCAGGGTGGCTAGGACCTGGAACCAACTTGCAAGTGAAGTGGTGCGGGCGCCTACCCTGGGGGTCTTTAAGAGGAGGTTAGACAAACACCTTGCTGGGATCGTTTGTCCCCAGTGCTCTTTCCTGCCACGGCAGGGGTCGGACTTGATGATCTGATTAGGTTCCTTCCGACCCGACCAACTATGAAACTATGAAACTACGATGATCTCACAAGATCCCTTCCAGCCCTAACGTCTGTGAAATCTCTGAGCGTTGGTTCAACCACCTGTGCCACCAAGCTTCAGACGATGCAACGCCTGCTGCCGTGCACACTGTTCAAAGACACACGGACAACAAAAGACCACACAAAATACAACAAACGAGCACAAGCATGCATAATAAAATGGTCAGATGTGGTGTCCAGACATGAGAAAAAGAAGATCCATCAACTGGATTCCTCGAGAATCTGCTCCATGATTTTTTCAGCAACTGATGTGAGGCCGACCAGTCTGCGCTTCCCTGGATCCTCCTTTTTGCCTTTCTTAAATATGGGCACTATGTTGGCCCTTTTCCAATTGTCCAGGACCTCTCCTGATCACCATGAGTTTTCAAAGATGATGGCCAGCAGTTCTGCAAGCACATGAACCAACTCCCTCAGCACCCTCGGGTGCATCCTGTCTGGTCCCATGGATGTATGTATGTCCAGCTTTTCTGGTTAGGGACTATTTAGAAAATGGTCTCAAGTTGCAGCAAGGGAAGTTGAGGTTGGATATTAGGAACAACTTTCTTACTAGGAGGGTAGTAAAGCACTGGAATAGGTTACCCAGAGAGGTGGTGCAGTCTCCATCCTTGGAGGTTTTGAAGACCCGGGTAGACCAAGCCTTGGCTGAGACGATGTAGTTGTGGCTGGTCCTGCTTGGAGCAGGGGTTGGACTAGATGTGACCTCCTGAGCTCCCTTCCACCCTCACTGTCCCCTCCAACCCTCTAACTGCCATTGGCCTCAATGAGTGATCACCAGCGGCTTGCTGTCTCGTTGGGAGGAGGTGTCAGGTGAGGTTCCCCAGGGGTCTGCCCTGGGTCCAGCACTGTTTATTATCTTCATTAATCATTTGGGCAATGGGATCAAGTGCACACTTAGTACATTTGTGGAGAACCCTAAGCCAGGTGGAGTTGCAGGCACTCTGGAGGGCAGGGCTAGGATCCACACTGACCTGGGTCGACTGGAGAAATGGTCAGCCGTCAGCCGGACGAGACTGCCCTTGTCCTTGTTCAAAGTCCTTGGGATGAAATAGCATGCACAAATCCAGACTGGGGGATGCATAGCTAGGCTGCAGTGCTGTCTCAGGAGCAAGGGGCTCCAGGACACGAGCGGACGAAAGCAGGGCTGCTATCACTTACCTTACAGGGATGGACAGATGTGCAGCTGTCCCAGGGCAGCTCACACCTTGCTCCTGGTGGGAAGATCTCAGGGAGCAGCTGGTTTGCCCTTCACAAACAGCTGCCCACAACAGCCACGCACAGATGAAGCATAAGCTGGTGCAACTTCCCTGGTTGAGTCTTACCCCTGATTCTTTCATGAATGATCCTGCACTGGATTGGGTTACATCAGTGAGTCTCAACCAGGATGCTGGGCCACCTGGGGTGCTGCCAGATCCTTCGAAGGGTGCCCCAAGATAAGTGTGAAGAGATAAGTGCAGGCTTGTCCCTGCCTGGCCAGTCGCCTGCTCCCAATGCCTGGCCCCTCTGCAAGGGCATGAGCTCTGTAATACATGTGTTCATTTTTTAAATCGGTGCCACTCAAGTCACAGAAGATATGGAGAGGGGCCTTGAGTCCAGCGAGGGGTGCTTCAAGTCCCAAAAGTTGAGAATCACCGGGCAACATGACCCTATTTTAGGGCCTTTTCTTCTACTTGTCTTCTGCGGATGCAAGCCTGATGGTAATGTATACATGTTTAATGCATCCCTGCTCTAAATCCTGCATCGGATCCAGCCCTGACTTCCCACGTCCCTGCAATGCCAGGCACACAACCATGCGATTAAGGAATGCACCTTCTCGTTCCAGTTCACTGTGATGGGGCGTGCGACATGCCACCGTGGTTAAGGACGTGGTTCGGTGCAGAGCGTGTGTGTGTGCTGTGTGGCCAGGGCCCTGCATTCATCCATGCACGGGTGCCGCAGGCTAAGATCCTGCAACACCTCTATCAGGTCAAACACCCAGCATGCATCTGGGAAAGGAATAGGAAAACCATCTGAGCACCCCTTAGGCTCTTCATTGCTTGGACGAAACCCTGGGCGGCATCCCGCTACCATTGCCCTCCCCACCACGGTTTGCTCTCGAACACATTAGTGGTGGAAATGTATCTTGGGACCTTTGCATGAGAAAAGGGGGAGGCTGCTTGTTAAGCTCAGTGGAGATCAGCATGTTATAAGCCAGCCTAGAAATGCTGCTGCTGCAGCCAGGCACAGCTGGTTTTAAACTTTGGGTGGAGCAGGGATCAAAGCGGGGTGCGACTGCACCGCTGCACCCCCTGGATCCACCCCTGCATAGAGTCCTAGAGAAGTCAGGCCGGAAAGGAGCTCCACGGCTTACATGAGGCAGGATCAGCCCTACCCAAACCATCCTGTACAAATCCATCATCTAAACTCTTTGTAAAACTACCGCCCCGACACAGCACAAGACCTCACAGCCGGACCTGCCACAGGGCAAGCAGGGGGACCACAGCGACCAGCGTCCTGCTTCTATTAAAAGTTGCTAATTGATGCTCCAGGGATTGTAGGCAAAAGCTGTGTCCCCACTATAGAGGAAGGCAAATGCACCCCTCCACCCCCAAGTCCACACCGATCTGACCAAAGACAGCAAATTCCCTCCTGACCCCAAATATTGCCATCAGCCTGATCCTGTTCTGCAATTAGACCTTACCTCAGTCCTTCCCAAGGAGATAATGTAGCATTTGCTGTAAGCCGGAGGCGTGAATACATGAACGCAGGGGTATCCGTTTGCAGTGCCTGCTTGATGGGGTTGGTTGACGGTGTGTGTCGGTGTAGATTGCTTTGATCCAGGTGGGTCTTGGGGGGCTCGCTGGAGGGTGAAGCAGGCAGGCTTTGCTCCTGGGTGATGACTTGCCTTGGAGAAGCCAGCCCTGCACGAACACAGCGAGGGGATCATGTGAGGTGGCGTGAGCTTGTATCTGAGATACCGGAGGGTCCCAGCAAAGGCTTCAGTGCAGGGGGTTGGAGTAGATGCCCCTGGAGAGCCCTTCGAATCCTACAGCTCTGTGGCAGGAGCTGATGGCTTGGTGCCTGTGATAACAAAGGACCAGGTTTGATGCCCCTGCCAGTCCCTGCTGGTCTATATTGCACCACCATGCAGGGCACTTGTACACGCCACGTGTGTCCTTAAAACTGCAATTGGCTGCCAGCTCACCCCCAGGCCTATGCATTTCAGCGACGCTGTGACCCACGCAGGCGGCGCTGTCTCTTGAGAGCTGTTTGCAGTGAAACGCAGGCAGGTTACAGTTACAGGCAACAGGTGCAACGGGTATGTCGTTGGTGTCGCACCAGGGCCTGAAGGCTTGGGACTTACGGTGCTCGGTGTTGCAGACACACACGGTAAAAAGAGCAGCTCCCAAGGGTCCAGCCCCAGGTACAGAGCAAAGGCAGCAAGGAGGCGGGTTGGGGTGGGAAGGACAGACCTGCTTTTGTCTCCGCTGCCCCGGGCACTGGTTGGTTTGCTCTCAGCCGCGTGCTGTAAGCTGGCTGTATTCTGCAGAGGTGAGAATTAGGTTTGGGAGGGGACTTGAAAGGAGGCTGTGTAGGTGGGTTATTGGCTTGATGGATTGTTTTCAGGGAGCCTGGGATAGCCGAGAGAGTGCTCAGCTCAGCCCACGCGTCAGGGATGCACTTAGCTTGCTGGCACCATGACAGCTCTTCTCCTTCGTCTCTTGACTCCTGGTGCCAGATCCTCTGCTGAGTCAGTGGAAGTCACTGGAGTGACACTGGTTTGCACTGGTCTCTGGCCCTCCAACAAATCTGGTGTCCTCCAGGGTGCTGGAGCACTGAGTCTCTCCTGGAAGTGGGGTACTGCAGGGGCCGACCTCTGGTATTCAGCCCCCAGCTCGATGCTACGCATGCTGGGCTGGTGAACACCTACCCTCCAGCCCTTTGCAAAGCAGTGAGGCAAAGCCGTCTTCCAGAGGGTTGCCAAACCAAGCTGTTTGGTGGCCTCAGGCCAGGGTCTGATTTCTGCGGGGGAAAGCTCATACCCCTCCAGCATTCGGCGAACTCCAAAATCAATATCTGGATGGCAATGGGCACGCCGGGGCACCCTGCAACACGCTGAGGGGGTCTGTCTGTGAGCATAGCCCACCTTGGCATCTCTGGCCGGCATGCCTGCAGTGCAGCGTCTGCGCCCCACACGGTCTCTTTCGACTTCTCCACCTCCGGGTGGCATTGTTCCCATTTCACAGCTGGAAGACTGAGTGGTACGCGGCATTGCTAGAAACATGGTTGAGAGCTCCTGAGTCCTGAGTTTGTGCTCTCCCCACTGGGCTGGTCTCCACCTAGCAGAGGGGAGTTAGCAACCCCGGTGCAAGCCAGCTCCACAGGGAAGGGGCAGAGCTGAGGCCGGCCCAGAGCTGGCCTGGCTTCTCTGCAGCAGAGCCAGTTTTGGGGGCTGTGACCCCATGTCTCCAAACAGGCCTGACTGGCATCGGGATGCTCCTGCACCCCACACCTTCCTCCAGGCCCAGGCAGAAAGGGACAAGGATGGGCCGGCGCCGGGTGAGTCCGGAGGAGAGCGATGTCCATGAGGCTGAGCGCAGGCCGGGAGCGCTTAGCATGTGGACGAGGATGAAAGCAGCCACACCGGCCTGCTTTTGAAATCCAATCTCTCCCCAGCCTCGTGCCTCCCTGCTCCGGGGGCTCCTCGGCTCTCCCCCTCTTTGCTTTTGTCCTTCCTCAGAAAGCCGGCGCAGCCGGAGATGCTTTCCTGCGGCGTTTCCCTCGGGCCCGGGCTGCAGCATCGAGTTTCCTTTGAAATGGCTGTGTGGGAAAGGCAGCTTCTTGGGTCACTTCCCAACTGGAAAAGAGAAGCAAAACCCTGAGCAGGCAAATACAATTAAACAAATGAGAAGTGGAGGCCAGTTCGCAGCTGCCCTCTGCCCCGGCCAAGGCTCGCTGTGGAGGGGGGGGGGCTGCCAGTGCCGGGGGGAACGGCATCCTCCCTTCTCTTCCCCCACCGTCCTGCCAACGGGACCCTGTGGATGCCAGGATCCCTCCTTTCTGTGCCCTAAGCCACCCATGGATGTACACCCACCCAGGAACCATGACCCAGGCCAACGGGGATGGGACGGGGCTGTGCCAGTGCTCCTGATTGCACCAACCCCGCAGGGTCCTGGCTGGCGGGGCTTGCCCCTGCGCTCAGGGTCAGACCGATGCTGCACTGGAGGCAGGAGGGGATTTTCCCTCTGGTCTGACTGGTATAGACTGGGAGGGGGGGGCAGTGTTTGCCTTCCTCTGGAGTAGGGAGGTGATAATCCTCCCCATCTTTGGCTGGGTATATGGGGTGTGCCCGTCTTTGGCTGGGTATGTGGGGCGTGGCATGGGGCACAGCCTCTACCTGGGATCTCTGGAGTGTGTATTAACAGCCTGTTATGGAAGCAGGATTTCGGCCACCGCGGTCCCCTTGCTTTCCCTGTGGCAGGTTTTGGCATGATGTCTTGTGCTGTATGCAGGCTGGCTCTGCAGGTTTACTAAAAGGCTAAATTATGGATCATGCAGGTTGGTTTGATCCTGCCTCACGCGGGGGCTGGGCCTGACGTGGCCTCTGGAGGTCCCGTCCAGCCCCAGCTCTAGGATGTTATGACTCTTCTCTGCACTCCCTAGCTGATCCATAAAAGTTTCGGTCCATCTCTCTCCTCTAGTGTTAATGGGAACAAGAGGGGTCCCCTCCCAAAGATGTCCCATCTCCACTCACACCAGGCTCTTGTCTCCTGGCCCTTCCCTTTTCAGAGCCTCTAATAACTGTTGTAATACAAAAAA
Source organism: Alligator sinensis (assembly GCF_000455745.1). Lineage (NCBI taxonomy): Eukaryota > Metazoa > Chordata > Crocodylia > Alligatoridae > Alligator > Alligator sinensis. The sequence continues at coordinate 1,467,452 of NW_005842197.1, forward strand.
CACATTACTATCCCTGAAGCTGATATCACTGTCAGCTTATCTTCACTCCAACTCCCACCCCGGGGCATGGCCGGTGGCTTGTTTCAGCCACTTGTTCTGAAAGCAAGGTCCCCACTGAAATGCTAAGACCCACCCTTCAAAAAGGACCCTGAAGCATTGCAGAGGGCTCGCAGGGCAGCCGGAGGATTGCTCCAGATCCGGGACGCCCGGTCTTCCAGGAAAAGCTGGAAAGAAGTCCACTCAGTTTAGCCTAAATATAGATGACTTGATCACTGTCTTAAAGACCCTCTATGGGGAGAAACTGTCTGATAGCACAAGACATCTTAATCCCAAAGAGAAAATGAGTTCAAAATGCAATGGCTGGAAGCAAAAGCTGCATAAAAGCAGTTGTGAAATAAAGCCCAAATTCTGAGCGCGAGGACTTATCGATCGCGGCAGCAGCTCGCCCCACGGACACGGTGGGTTCGGTATCACCCGGAGCCTTTGAATCAAGTCTTGGCATCTCCTGCTGAGAGAGATGCTTGAGCTATAAGACATGGCATTGGGTTCATTGTAGGGACCACTGATGAGCTAGTCTTGCACGGGATCCGCGTAAGCCAAGCACAGCCAACACGTTTGGCCTGAACAACCCCATGGGGACACGAATCTCTGCCCCAATGAGACAATGCACCCATCTGGACGGCTTGCTCAGGAAGAGCTAGTGGGTATACCCACCAGCGAGGAGGTCTCGCTCCTCTCGCTACCCAGGTTGAGACGGTCGCTATATTTGGGGTCAGGAAGGAATTTCATCTCCGGGTCAGATTGGTTCAGACCAGGGGCGCGGGGCACTTGCTTTCTTCTGCAATGGGGGTTGTTATTTTAACAGCCTTGGATGCTGTCCACCACGGTCCCCTGCTTTCCCTGGGGCAAGGGCAGGGGTGATGTGCATCGTGTCAGGGTCGACTGTATTTTGCTAAGAGGTCGGACGTTAGATGTGTCTGGGCTGGTTTGCACAGGGCTGATCCTGCCTCAGGCAGGGACTGGATTAGATGTGGCTTCTGCAGGTCCCTTCCCAGCCCCAAGTCTCTAGGATTCCCTATTTCTTTGCTGAGTGGAGGGACCCCAAGCATCATTGAGCCCAACCCCTATACAGTATTGGCTATCAGCATGCTGGGGCTGCTGCTCAGGGGTCAAGGAAGGAAATTTCCCTTTGCAACCCCACCTCCCCTTCGGAGCCACCACCCTGTACTCAGCAAACAGCAACCCTCTTCCCCGGGGGACAGTGTCCTTGGTGGCCTCCGCTGCTGAGAGATGCATGGCAGGCTGAGATACCTAGTGGCATAAACACATCGGATCTGAATCACCCGCAGCTGCCCGGAGCAAAGCATCTCCCGGCACGGTGCTCATAAATGGTAGTGGCATCCAGGGCAGCCTTCAAAGCCCGGCTGCAGTTCTGCTTTGCTGTCTCTCAGAGCATTAGAAATGCCACGTGCTGGGTCAGACCCCAGGTCCCTCTTGCCCCCGTGTCTCCTGTGTCACGCAGAGGCTGGAAGGGGGAGCGACTGGGTCTGAGCAGGGTTTTCCCCTGTTCTTGCAGCCTCCAGCATTGAAGGTCGAGGAAGCTCTGATGCAGAGGCCGTGCCCCTCTCTCCTTGCTCAATAGCGACCGATGCCCCTTTCCTCCAAACACGTGTCCCATCCCTTTTTGGATCTGGCTGAACTCATCCGTGCATGCTCGGCCGTGTGCTTCCACAGCTGATGTTTGCTGGGGTCCTTCGGGCAGCCCCCGCTGTGGCCGTCCAGCTGTTTCAGCTGGGCACAAGCGGCCTGGTCTGCATCTCAGAGGAAAGTTTCAGCTTCCTCATGCACGTGCAAAGCCCTCAGTGCTGCACGGTAAAGTCTGCCCTGCCAGAGCGATTAGCAATGGTGAATACAGGCCCTTTTAGCCTGTCTGCAATGATCTTCTTCCAGCTTTCTCCTCCAAGGGTTTTTGTTGGCCAGGCCCTGGGAATGACAGGCCCCTCAGCTCCAGCTGGGTTCCTGCCTGCACTGGATCGGGGAGCAGAGCTGAGCATCCTCCCCCCAGCACTAGCGCCGCAGCCCAGGCTACTTCACGACTCGGGAGCAGAGGGGTCCTCTCACAGGGAA
>NW_005842197.1:1469609-1510678 GCF_000455745.1 Alligator sinensis
AATCCCCATGGGCCACAGGACCTTCGCCATGTACCCAGGGGTGCATCTAGGATTTTGAAAAGGGGGTGCAGGTGGTAGGAAGCATCATCACATAGAGCACCTATACACGTGACAGACCTCTGCTAATTAGTGCAATCAATGGAGTCTGCCGGAGCGTTTTAATTAGCGTGCTCCAGCAGCCTCCACATCATGTGTATTGCAAAATGGCAGCAGAGGCACTCTAATGAAAGCTCGTCAAACGAGCACCTCTAATTAAAGCACTCTGGAGCAGGTGTATAGACACTTATGGACCATAGCACACATTTTGATCTGGGTAAAGAGAAAGTAGACACTTCACTAATATGCTAGGGGCCTAGGGCTTTCCTATTCAGGTTAAGTTAGAAGCAAAAGCAAATATAACTTTATTAGACCGTGCATTCATTTGCTACATCACTCATTATGTATTAAAAAGCACAACAACCTAGGCAAGAGCAATCAACAGATGCCGCCTCCTTAGTCCTGTAATCATTAGAACCTCTCAGATTCATAAAAGAAAATTAAACCTTCTTGAGCATCTTGGCAGTGCATCCAGCACTTCCCTGAATGTTATTTCCACACTTGAATTAATGTTCACTTGAGTTAACGTTTCCACACCTCCATTAACGTTTGTAGCTAGCGTTAAAAACAGTCTGCAGGGCTGTGAAATAGGAGCTGCATTAGCAGGAGCCGTTAAGAGACAGGATAGCTTGACTGGTGAAACATTTAGACTATTAGAAAAGGGGAGAGGGTCATTAACAGCTGGGAAACGAAGGGTAGGAATTGGGTCGATTAGAATCAGCCATGAAGGTAAGTGATTCCCCGACTAGAAATGCTGCTGCCGCAGCCAGGCACAGCTGGTTTTAAACTTTGGGTGGAGCAGGGATCAAAGCGGGATGCGACTGCACCGCTGCACCCCCTGGATCCACCCCTGCATACGTCCATCAGCTACTTGGGCCCCACAGAAAGCCCACGAGAAAGGACCAGAGCTGGACCGGTGACGGAGCAGATCCCAGACGTACCCCACCGGAGACCTATGGGGAGGCAAAAACCTTCCTCCTCTTCCATAGCTGGAGGACCACACCAGCATGAGCGAATGCCTTGTGAGACGTCTCCTTAGCTGAACTAACGAGATGCTTTGGTCCAGGGCAGAGCTGGTCCTTCCAGCACAAGCCTCTGGGCCCTGCCAAGCAGAAACCACCTGGCAGGGAAAGCAAAGCAGCCTCCGTCACGTGCCAAGATGCAAAGCAAAACTTGGAAAGTGATAACCCATACGATCGCCGGCTTGGAAGGAGCTTCTAGTCCAACAGCCTGCTCGGATACAGGATGCGTTGTCCCTCCACACCCCCGTGTCATCAAGGTGGATTCAATGCATGCACGCTTCCTCCTATATCCTCCTTCAATAGGCCTGGGATGGCAAAATCCTCCCTGGAAACTTCCCTTTCCCATGATACCAATGGTGAGGCTGCCAGCGTACCAAAGCCATTGCCTATTACACAGCCCAGTGTTGTCTCACCGTGTCCCGTGCTCCTTCAGCCAGTGTCCCCTCCAGGACAGGGATGGCTGGCTTACTCTGAATGCGAGCAGCACTTAGTGCAATGGGAAAACCAGGCTGGAAACTCATGCTATTTACCCCAGGCTTATTTTTCTTGGTTGCTTGATTGCCTCCTCTCTCTTCTGAATCCCAGCAGATCAGTGCGCTAATTAGCAACGCCCAGGAGGGATTACCTATAGGGCCTGGGACACACCAGGGAGCAGGATGCATTCCTCCTTAAACACTTGTTGGTAAAGCAGGGGAAGAAGTGTATTGACCCAGGGGACTTGGACTGGGAAGATAAATGCTGGCTCCTTAGAAGAGCTAATGAGCAAAATTGACCAGGAGGGGAAAATTTAGAGAGCGACATATACATTAAAGCAGGGAATCCTTCAAGAAGAGTTTTTCAGAGAGCCCAAGAGCCGTGATTTTACAGTTAAAAAAAGAAAAAAAAGAAAAGAGAGCCACTTTGATTAAAAGTCTATTTGGCTCAGTGGTAAAGTGGAGGCAGCAATTTGGGGGCAAGAAAACACCCTAACTGGGAGAAAAAAAAAGTGGAAATCAATATAAATTATAAGAAACAACATGTGAAAAATTGATAGGGGAAGCTAAAGGCACCGGAGAAAATGCCATGCCTAGTAGAGCTAATAACAAGGAGGGGTTTTTTGTTGTGGGTTTTTTTTTTTAAGATGCTCATAATAAAAAAAATCCTAGCTCAGTTGCTAGATGGAGATGAGAAAATTAATAATAAAGATCCAGGCAGGGCAGAAGTGCTGAATAAATATTGCCATTCTGTATTGCAAAGCAGCAGGAGGGTGTGCCTTGAGCGCACGAGGGTGGCGATGCTCGTGCCGCTCCATTACTAACTGGGGAGGATGTTCGAAACAGAGGATGGGGAGAGACTTCTCCTGCTGTTATGTGCAATATTTGCATTCCCGTGATGGGTAATATTTAAAATCCCCACGCACCCGAGAGTCCTAAAAGAAAGTTCCTTAAGGAGATGATCCTCCAAGCCCAAAGGGAGGTCATCCCAACAAGGGTCAGAGGGGGCAAGAGCCCCCATGGCTCACCAAAAGCAGACGGGAACATCTCCTGGCTAAAAGGGAGGTGTACACGCAATGGAAAGGAGGGGCATCACCAGGGAGGACTACACCTTGGGTGCTCGGGGCTGCAGGGGGGCGGTCAGGAAGGCCAAGGCGGAGATAGGACAACGTGAAGTCCTTTTTTAAATACATAGGGGGCAAAAAGAAGGTACCGGGTAATGTGGGGCCTCTGCAAGACACGCTAGGAAATCTGGTTGTCACACCAGATGACAAGACTAACCTATTTAACGATTTCTTTGCCTCTGTTTTCAGTCAGTCTTACTTTGATCCTAGGGAAGCTCTTTGAGAGAGTTACCCTGGCACATGTCCATGAGGGGCAGCAGGGGAGATTATGCTCAGGAGCAACCAGCTCGGGTTCATTAGGGGCAGGTCCTGGTGGCCTTCTACAACCAGGTCACAAAAGCCTTGGATGCAGGGGTAGCAGTGGACGTAGTCTTTCTGGACTTCAGGAAGGCCTTCGACACTGTCTCTCACCCCATTCTCATTAAAAAACTAGGAGACTGTGGCGTCGACACCTACACAGTCAGATGGGTCACTAACTGGCTGGAGGGCCGCCCCCAGAGAGTGGTGGTGGACAGGTCTTATTCGACCTGGAGGGAGGTGGGCAGTGGGGTCCCCCAGGGCTTGGTCCTCGGGCCCGCGCTGTTCAACATCTGCATCAGCAACTTGGACGAGGGGGTGAAAAGCACCTTGTTCAAATTCGCAGACGACACTAAGATGTGGGGGGAAGTGGGCACGCCGGAAGGGAGGAACAGGCTGCAATCGGACCTAGACAGGTTACAGGGGTGGGCGGATGAGAACAGGATGGGTTTCAACACTGACAAGTGCAAGGTGCTGCACCTGGGGAGGAAGAACCAGCAGCAGACCTACAGGCTGGGGAACTCCCTTCTCGTCAGTGCAGAGGCAGAAAAGGATCTTGGAGTCATTATTGATGCCACAACGAACATGGGCTGACAGTGTGGGGACGCAGTCAGGAAGGCCAACCGCACCTTGTCGTGCATCCACAGGTGCATCTCAAGCAGGTGCAAGGAGGTGATCCTCCCCCTCTACATGGCACTGGTCAGGCCGCAGCTGGAGTACTGCGTCCAGTTCTGGGCACCGCACTTCAGGAGGGATGTGGACAACATGGAGAGGGTCCAGAGGAGGGCCACCCGCATGATCCGGGGCAGCAGGGCAGGCCCTACGAGGAGAGGCTACAGGACCTGAACCTGTTCAGCCTCCACAAGAGAAGGCTGAGGGGGATCTGGTGGCCTGTTACAAACTAGTCAGGGGGACTATCAGGCATTTGGGGGAGTCCCTGCTCCCCCGAGCACTCCCGGGAGTGACTAGCAATACCGGTCACAAGCTGGCAGAGGGTGGATTCAGACTAGACATCAGGAGGCGCTACTTCAGTGTCAGGGCGGCTAGGATCTGGAACCAACTTCCAAGAGAAGTGGTGCCGGCTCCTGCCCTGGGGGTCTTTAAGCGGAGGCTGGATGAACACCTTGCTGGGGTCGTTTGACCCCCGTACTCTTTCCTGCCAGGGCAGGGGGTCGGACTCGATGATCTGCTCAGGTCCCTTCCGACCCGACCAACTATGAAACTATGAAACTGGCTGAGATCTGGAGCTGCCTGGTGCTCGTTTTCCCGGAGGCTGGGGCGGCGTGAATGCTCAGGTGCATGGTTCATAGATGCTAGGGTCGGAAGGGACCTCAACAGATCAAGTCCAACCCCCTGCCGTGGGCAGGAAAGAGCACTGGGGACAAATGACCCCAGCTAAGTGCTTGTCCAGCCTCCTCTTGAAGACCCCAAGGTAGGGGTCTTCAAGACATCCCAGAGGTCACAAATTCGAGGTCGTATCAGAAGGCTTTGCAGTGTGGCTTTGTCAGATTCCAACAAATCTGTGGATTTTCTATGAGTTTGTGCGATTCCAGAGGAGGGTTAATATTGCCATCATCATTGGCAATGCCTCGCAGTCAAGGATGACTGCCTTATCAGTGGGTCTGAAGGTGGCTGACGCGGCCGATCCAGGTTCGACAGACTCTGTTGCAGCTCAGGCACATTTCTATGGCGGGGTGCATGGCTCTGGGTTCCTGCTTTGGTCCACGACGTGCTGTTTCTGCCCCTCCAATTTCTCCGTCTCCCGTTGTCAGCGTACGGTTTCAAAGTATTGAAGACCTTGCAGCAGAGTGTTCCTCCGTGCGAGGCGGTCCTGGGCGATAGTCTCCCACGAGTTGATGCAGATGTTGCATTTTTTCAGTTTGTCCTTGAGGACGTCCTTGAAGCGCTTGCACTTTCTTGAGCGTGCACCTTGGCTGAGCTGGGGGAATAAAACTTGCTTTGGGAGTCTGGAGTCGGACATCCAGACGACGTGGCCGACCCAGTCAGATGATCATCGTCCTGATGCTCGTGGTGTTTGCTTGCAAGAGGATACTAATATTGGTGCATCTATCTTCCCATTGGAGTCAAAGGAGCTCCTGCAGGCAGCACGGAGGGCGCCTCTCCGGCAGCTCGAGATGTCTCCTATACTTTGCCCAGGAAGACATAATCTCTGGCAAAAAGGCAGAAAAAAACTTAAATGAGATTGCATCAATAAAGAACTGGAGAATGGTCACGTAATTCATGCTAGCCTGCATGGTTTGATCAAAAAATAGGTCTCGTCAAACACATCTGATTTCATTCCCTAACGAGATTGCAAGTCCTATTGATAAAGGCAACTGCACAGCGGGAGCGTTGCTAGGCTTTCATAAGACAGCGACGTAGCACCTCATGACAGTTTGATTAAAAAATTAGTTTAACACAATATCAATAGAGCACATGTTAAATGGATTAAGCCCTGCCTGACTGACGGTTCTCATCATTGAGGGGGGCTGTTCCTAGCAGGCCTCTGCAGAGCCCGGTGCTAAGCCCGACGCTATTCAACATTTTAATCAACGACGTGGATGGAAATGTAAAGCGACCGCTGATAAGATTTGCAGATGAGACACAAAGGCTGATAAAGCGGTAAAGGAGGATAAGGCCAAGCTGTCACTCGGAGCACGCTGGATCCCCTGGGAAGCGAGGTCCCTGCAATCGCATGGGTTTGCGTGCAGCCACATGCAAGCACACGCACCCAGGAACAAGGCCTGCAGGCCAGAGCTGGAGCGTGGAGGGATGTATTCGGGAGAGCAGGGACACTGCATACTACTGTGGTGCCCGCATTGTCAAAAACGGGGCAGAAGAACGGGAGAAAAGAGCCCTAAGAGCAACCAAGGGCTAGAAGAAAAGTCACGTCATAGCCTTTTTGCTTACCAAAAAAAAAAAAAGACAGAGAGGCGAGATCACAGCATCCCGAAAAGACCAGACACTAAAGAGCTGTGTAATTTAGTCCCAGCAAGGTCCAGTGGCTGGCAGATGAAGTCAAATACATTCGAACTGGACATGGGCCCCACACTTTTAACGAGGAAGGTATTTGCAGCAATCACCAGAGGAAGGAGGGGGTTCTCCCCGTTGAAGTCGTCCAGTCCAGGTGGATGCCTTTCGGGAAGACATGCTTTCTCCACCGTGCTAGACACAAGGCCCCTTGTGAAAATCAGGGAAACACCAGATCTTTGCTTTCCCTTGGGTTTTGACTGTGGGAACACAATAGAGCAATGCAGAGACACCTCAGCAGGGCAGACTGGTTTTGACACTGTTGATTCCTATTTGAAATCTCTGGGTTTATCTTGTGAGTCATGTCTGCAGCCCTCACAGTGCTAACACTGCGTGGCACCCTGCGGCACCCTTGAAAGGATCTCAAGGCACCCCACCGTTGAGAACCGCTGCTTTCGCCGAACCTGAGCTATTGGGATAAATGCAGCGGGCCTGGATGAAACCGCATGGCTATGAGCCAAAAGTCCCAGTTGGCCATCACCTATGAATTTGCCTGGAGGAAGGATCCCGGGGGTCCCCGGATAAGGGTCCACTCAGCTCTGGTGCTGGGTCTTGCTGCATCCTTGCAGCATTTAAACTGGTGGCCTGGTTACGTGACAGTGGATAAGCAGGTGTCTCCCCACCGTGAAGGTGAGATGAAGCGGAGCAGTGGAGGAGGGAGGTGAAAGGTGTCCCTCATAGTGTAAGAAGGGGCATGGCAGTGAGAGGGTGGGCTAGTGGGTAGAGCCCTAGAGCAAGACTTGGGGGGCTGGGTTTTAAACCCCATGTTCTTCCTCCACTCTTGGCCCTAAGATAGGGGTGATACCTCCCCCTCCCCAAGCAACAGCATTCGTTAGCATGCAAGGATCCACTCCATGGTGTCATTGTTGGTGCAATCAAAGTGTGACGGACACTGAGATTCAGTCCCAAAAGGTCAGATGAAAGGAAGGTGCTGGCTATGGGAGCAGCTCACCTTACCCTCGTGGTCTACGTGCTGTGGACGGGGCACTCCAAGGACTCCTCTGTGACCGATGCACTTTAACTCCCCTCCTGCATGCTGTGCGTGCACGTGCAAAGGCCACGTCACACTGGCACCTGCAAGGGACAAATGCTCCCAATGGGAAAACCCAAGCCCAAGCTGCAGAGGGGAAGGGAGCTGGTCAGTGGCAGAGCCAGGAGCCAAACCCACGGCTCCTGAGCCAGGCTGCAGATCTGCAAGCACACCAAATTGCCGGGAAGGCTCCGGTGCAATTGTGGTGCTGTGGAGGGAGGTCATAAGCGAGCTGTTACGATGACCCCCGGGGACGTTGGTGGTTTTAGGGGGTGTGATTGCATCGCACCAGCACAGCAAGGATCTGGCCGAGCTCTGGGCCCCGTTATACTAGGTGCCACCCGTGCGTGCAACAAGACTCCTCGCTCCGCGCGGGCAGGAGAGGCAGGAGGCAGCAGGGAAGGGCCTTTCCCCGGGCGGCCAAGCAGCCGACCAGGGCACGAGCCCAACCCTGCTGAGTCCCAGCTCCGTGCTCTTCTCTCTGGGCTCTGCTGCCTCTCCGCCCTGCTCACACCTCTCCTCCTTCCCCCATCTCAGGGTCCCATCCTGCCTGGGGCTCTAAAAGACCAGACCGAGGGGTGCGGGGGCACGCCTGCTACCCAGTGGGACCCGATGCCTCCATTTGTCTCTCACTCCAGAATTAAAAGGGAACAAGTGGCCATCAGTGCTCATCCGTGTAACTGGGGGGGAAAAGCTACAAGCCATTAATGCCTAAAGAGCGGGGTGGGGAGGGGGGTGGAAACGAAAGCACTAAAAGGAAGAGCAATAAAAACTCCATTAGGCATTCATCCTGCTCCAGCACGGGCCTTAAGTGCTTTATCTACCTCTGCTGCTCACATGGCAGAGCCAGAGAGCCACTGAGCCTCTCTGGGTTGGGACCAAGCGCCTTAATGCATATGAGCAGCAAGCTGACTTCATTAAGGCATTCGATTAACGCCAGAAAGGACCCACTCCGGAGGCTGCATTTATCACTGGGGCAATGGCATATTTAGAGAGAGGGATTCAGGAGGCCGTTAGCATAATCAGAATGGATGAACCTACCTTGGGGAGAAGAGACGCAGCTTTTAATAGACCCATAAGTGCCGACGCGATGAATATTTATCGCGCTCCTGCTTTCAGAGGGGGCACAATGAGACGTTCAGCCAGAGCTGGGGCAGGGCGGCGGGGACCGGGGTGGGGGGAGGCGGCGGGGAGCTGTGCGGCGGATGGGAAGTCGGGGCACGGCATGGATGAACATCCAGGCCGGCTGGCTGCAGTCCTGCCTTTGCGGGCTCCGGTTGCTCGAAAGCAGCTCTCACCAGCAGCGGCTGCCGGGAGGGGAAGTCATTTCGCGTGCCCACTCGGAGCCCCCCGTCTCAGCCCGTCAGGAGGGATACGGTAGGGTCCAGGCGGTGGGAGATGTGACTCCGAGTACGATCCGAAGCAAGTCTGAACACTTCTGCACCTTGTCCATCCGGGGCCTGGTCTACCCATAGACTCGCACCGCTCTGCTTTTATTCTACGAGCGTCCACACACAGATGTTTGCAAAAAGACCTGAAATGGTGCTGGCCATGTCCACACATGCCGCTTTACTACTAAGCTACTGTGCAGGAACGCATCACTGTCTACACGTGCAGGCATTTACTGCGCAGTAAATTAGTCTACTAAATCTATGCATATCCAGGTAGTAGATTTACTACGTGGTAAATTTACTGCGCAGTAAATCCACAGAGCATTAATTGCACAAGTATAGGCACCCCCTGATTCCTGATTTTCCTGCTTCAGCCCAGCCCTAGAACGAGCCTTGACCTGTTTGGCCAGGGGCATCTGCCCAGCACCTGGAAAGAAGGATTTTAGCATGGGTTAGCAAACTGGTTCTGGCTTTCCATAGCACGGGCAACAGCCTGGCATGGGTTTCGGCATGAGCCAGACACCAGCATGCACAGGGCAGGGGCACTGATGGCCAGCCCACACCTTGGCTGTTATTGGTACTTGTGCAAGCACAAGCAGTGCTCATCCCTTCCTTTAACTGGGCAGAGCTGCCCTACGTGCTGGGCAGTGGGTGGCCGCACAGGACTCTCAAGGAGCTTCGAGAAACAATTAGGATAGCCACCCAGGAGCCTTGTTTGGTCCCGGTTTCCTGTGCCCTGGGTCCTGCCCATCTGTCCCCTGTTGCTACTGGACTTTTGCCCCTTGTGCTTCCAGACTCCTGTGCTCCTGGCTTAGCTTGACAATCACCCACATCCCTGTCGCTGCCTGCTCCAAACCTCCCGGCGAGTCTGGATCCCATTCCTGACCTCCTTTCTCCTGTAGCTCTTCCCAGGGCCAAGCCCTGGCCACCTACGTCCTGGTTGTGCCCCTGGCAAATATAAAAGAAAGGGCATTCCCAAACCCTTCCTCTGAAAACTGAGTGTTTCATTGGGAGGAGTGGGGGAAAATAGCACATACACATTTCAACTAATTTCTGGAGATTATTGGGAGGTGAAGCCTGATCATTACAGAGAGAAGCCAAGGGATTTGAGTCCAAGTCTAAAGGCAAATCTCAATGCAGCTGCAATTATCAAGGCTTCTTCCAAAGCTGTGTGTGTGTAAGTGTAACATGCACATCGGTCCATCCCTGTCTGTACATGTAGGGGTTAATATGCATGTGTGCACACGCGCGGGTGCGCATATACGTACATCCACAGATAAAACCCGTTCCCTTTCATTGCTAGGAACATCAGCACCTGCAACTCTCCCCACCACCTTCCCTAATATGCACAACCTTTAATAAGCGGGACTTATGACTTGACAGCCCAGGCCGCTGCAAAGCCCAGAGAAATCCAAGCTGGATTAAAGTTTTAGTCCATTTCATTTCCATCCGCCGCTTCCAGCAAAGTAGTACGTGGGGATCAGATGAACGCTGACAATTTGGGAGGCAATTTCCTTGAATTGCAGGTGCAGCAGGAGGCAGGGGAAGGTAATGGTAGGCTCAGGCAGTTAGGCATGGCATAAACATTTTAGCTACTGGGAAGATTTAATGGATTTTCATTCATGCTTTCTTTCTCTCTCTTTTCCTCCTCCTCTTTTTTAAGGCGCCGGTGAATGGGGGAAGAGCAAAATTAAACAAGAGAGTTCAGGGCACCCACAAAAGGGCAAAACTATTAGTTTCTCACTTGAAACCAGAGCTCGTTTCTGTGCTGAAAGATAAACATCTCACTGGAGCACCTCGTGCGCCAGCCGCGGCACCTCCACGCCAGCGCCGACGGGAACAGCAGCTCTGGAGATGTCTACCTGCCTTGCAGGCTCCTTGACCCCATATACAAAGCAAAAAATAGGGCCCAGGCTTTCAGAAAATAACTAGCATTTGTGTGGGAGGGTTTCCACATTTGGACGCCCAGCTCGTGGTGCATGAAAGATGCTCGGTATTCAAAGAGGTTCAGTGCCTACCCTATGAAAACTGGCAGGCACGGGGGTCCCCCAAATCAACAGCTTCAAGACATCATCAAAACATTTCCAACAGAGTTTGTCCATGATGGCAACAGGGTTGGGTCAGGATGGAGGTTTGCTTCATTTTGCCTCCAGCTGGTGTTAATGGCTGTGTCGTTAGGGGAGCCTTGCAATGCAGCAGGGTAGCCCAGGGATGCGCCGCATCCGGCCGGGTGCTGGGGCTATGCCAGACCTGGAGACTGAGAGCAAACCTCCCCCAGGCACTGCGGCAGTGCAGGCGGGTATGGAGGCAGATGTGGGAAGCCCCTCGAAAGAGAATACCTTGACATTTCTAACCAGCAATTCATTGTTTGATCGAAAGTCTCCGTATCTTGAGTTTCTCTCCTGATTCGGGGAAAATAAAGCAGATGTCAAAATGCTGGGCGCAAAGCCCCTTTCAGGATTAGCGCTCTTGAAAACCTCAAATCTATGGAAGACGGGACCTGAGGTTGAGATGGATGCAGAAATTTGGGGATTCCCCCGGCTCATTTAGTCTCACTGGGGCGTTAGCTCCAAGAGCCCATCGCGGTATCTCAGACGCCCTGAGCCAATTACCAGCTGGTCCTTTTAGGGAGCAGGGAAGTGAAGTCCAGTGGAGGAAACCCTGTTTCACACGTGGTTTTCTAGGTTTATTACACCTGACTTCTGCTTCCAGCCCTTGGCTCTTGCCATGCTGGTGCTCCCTGGATGAAAGAGCTCTTGGCCCACAGCATGGGACCAAGAGCACCCACCTTGCTAAGGACGAAGGTCTTTCTCCAGCTGAGGCCTGAGCATCATTCAGGATATACATACAACCTCCCAAGAAGGGGACACTTGCAGCCACAGCACTGGACAGGTCACAAATTGCAGCAGTCCTTCGGCCCCTCCGTGAAAAACATGAAATGCATCCAGAGCAGCCTGGATATCTTTGGTCCCTTCTCTAAGCCAGATCGAGTCCATCCTCAAAAAGACCCTGGGTGTCTCTTCTGCATGGCTGGAAAAGTATCCATCCGGGCTATTTGCAGCTGCTGCTGTATCCAGTCAGAGCTGGAGAGGTTTTAATAAGAGGTCTGTGCCCTTTGGGGGCTATGGAGAGGTCTGTCTTAGGGATATGTCCCTTCTCATTGTTACTCAAGGGGGATGTACACACAGACATCCCTAGGGAAACCTCCTGAATGCATTAATGCATCATCTCCTTTCCCCTCTGCTTCCTGGGTGCCTAAGGACTCATTCTCCTCGGAGACCTTAGCACCCATGGAGGTAAAGCTCCCCGGTGCCAACGCATGCAGTGCCACTTCTAGTTTTCCACGGGGCATCTACATGGATGCCGACAGCCCCCAGGGCCAACAGACCCCTTAGCTAAAACCAGGGGAGCTCAATCCCTGAACATGAACTCTGCTGAGAAACAGCGGGGCGGTCAGACAACTTAAGGTTGCATTTGGGTGCATTGAGTTGCTAATGAGCATGACCAGTAGGACCAGTGTCATCGGGTGGGGTGGACCTGTAGCTGTGGTAGGTGTCTGGGTCACTTGGCATGTCCAAGCCATTGCAGGAGAGGAAGCAGAACATCATAGGGGGAGCAGCCCCTGGAAAGCTGTGTCACTTTGCAGTGGTGTGGCTTTCTGCCCTGTCTGTACGGAGGAAGGATAGGTGCCAGGCGTCCATCTTCACAGACCCCAGGCCGCTCCCCGGCTGGCCCAAGGACGAGGTGCCCCCACCAGTCATAGTAGCATAGGGAAGCTATGCTAGAAGGGACCTCCAGAGATCATTTAGTCCAGCCCCCCACCAGACATGGGATCATCCCTATCCAAACCCCGCCATGCAAATCTATTGTCTAACCTACTAGTAAACCTATTAATCTCAGGGCATGAGACATCCGTCTGCTCTTTCGGGCACAACCCCTCTTCCTCAAGGCCTCCCCTTGGTGCAAAAGGCCAGGAAGAGGTGCTGCTCTGCAAAGCTGTGTATATCACCCAGCCGTTCCTCCATGAAGCAGTGCAATGAGCCTGGATCTGAAGCCCAGGTACCAGCCCTGGGGAAGGGCGAAACAGATGGTAGGACAAGGAGCAATGGGCTCAAGCCGCAGCAAGGCAAGATGAGGTTGGATACTAGGAAACAACTTTCTCACTGGGAGGGTAAAAAGCAGTGGAACAAGTTGCCCAGAGAGGTGGTGCAGTCTCCATCCTTGGAGGTTTTGAAGCCCCGGGTAGACAAAGCCTTGGCTGGGATGATGTAGTTGGGGCTGGTCCTGCTTGGAGCAGGGGGTTGCACTAGATGTGCTCTCTTCCACCCTCATTTTCTAGGATTCAATGAACAGTTGCAAAGATATTCAGAGCACTCCCACTCAGAGCCCATCTCCCCTGTACAGTGAATGTGAACTTGGCACCACCCGCCAGCCGCTGGGGGCTGAAACAGGCCTTTCTTGTGGAGGCTGCCTGGCGTGCAGCAGAATCTCTTTGGCGGCCAGTCTGGTTTGGCAATTTATTTTGGCTATATGCCCTTAACATGCGACATTTGGGGAGGTGAAGGAGGCGTGAGAATGAGCGATAGTGGCAGAAAACACTGCAAAGCTGTCTGGCTGTCACCGGAGACAAGGGGGAAGATTCCCCTGGACCAGGCAGGGCCTCCCAGCTGGTTGCTTTAACTCATGGACGGAGACGCTTTGTGGTAGAAGGGGATGGGGAGTGACAGGAGAGCCGAATGCCATTCCTGGCTAAGCGGCTGCCTGTGTTTTGCTGTATCCCCACGAGTTGTCTGGGTTACGTTTTGTAACTTGATTTTGGACTCGGACCAGGTGTTAATTCCAACATCTGGGCCCGGGCGCTCAGGCATGCCGCTGTGCTGATGTTCTCCTGCCTGACGCTGCTTCCGGATCACTCTGCCTTTCTTTTCTATGTGGTTACCCCAGAACCCACGCTAGCAGCGACCACCCCCACACTCATCTCCCCACCCACCCTTTGCAGTCCTCCTTTTGCAGCAATGCACAATATGAGAGAATCGTGGCTCTGGTCCTTCCCAGGCGGGCATCAATCAGGAGTGACTCCACTGAGGCTGGTGGAGATGCCCCCATGCATGTGGGATCAGAACCGAGCCCTCGGGTTTCTGTGGAGGATCATTTATTAAAGCAGAGGTAGTCTGCCCTGCTAAAGGATGCTATCTTCCTCCTGCTCGTGCAGGTCCTGAGTGATCCCCTTGCCTGGCTGGAGGGAGGGGAGCAGTGGGGTGCTTTGGGAGGCCGACACTGCTGCTTCCCAGCCTGGACCATCTTTCCTCCAACAGCACATCACCCAACTGCCCCTGGGATCGCGCTCGAGAGCCGGTTGCTGTCACTGCAGCTGACAGCAAATGCAAAGAGCTGCACAACGCTCTCTCGGTGACTGATATCCCAGCGAATGGCTAGGCAATGACACCATTTATCCGGTGTCCCTCCGGCTAAGGCACTGTGCACATCAGCTCAAAAGCGGAGCCAAGAGCTGAAGGAATGTGGATGGCCAGCTTGCATGCACACACAGCCAATACACTCGTATGCACAGGCAGTACACGCCTACTGATGCACACACAGAATACAGCCACCCAAAGCATCCGTTCGCCAGCAAAAGTAAAACACATCCGTGAACACCCACAACCCACATGCCTGCTCGCACACGTGCAACACCATCTGGACAGCACACACTTACATGCACAACCATTGAACTTATATCCCAGGCATCACTTGCACAAGCGCACACACAACCAGTACACCCCACATGCATTACACAAACCCTACATTCAATACATTATATGGTCCATGAACAGACACAGACCCAGGCAGCAGTCACACCCAGGCACAATCAAAATAGTTCTGTACATACAGTAGAGTATATCCTGTAGATACACAAACAGTATACTATATACTGTATGCACAGTATATACCTAAATGTCCACGGCCACTGTGATCCTTCACACACTGTACACTCATGCCCAGCTCATTGTATATACGTGTTCAATTAACATATTACTAATATACGATCACTTAACAATTATAATCAGTAGCATATTGTGACATTACAATATTCAGATGCCTGCATATGTCAAACACGTGCTGTTGGCATGTACCGCACCCAATAAATCTGATCAGAACTCGTGGTAGAGGCGATATCTTTTATTAGACCAACTAGATTTTTGCAAAAAAAATTCTTTACTTTTAATAAATCCATGCACTCCCAGTACATACAAGCCTACAAGTCCATCATCAAGCTAGACATAGTACTTAATATACTGATGTCATGCATCAGTGTGCATCCTCACACTGTAGCCATCCATACGTGCACGCACTCAACCCATATGCACTCTCCTATGGGATACTTGCATTGACCATTCATATATTCCTACATGTACCTGTAAGCACAACATGAGCCCATGCTTATACAGACAATAAATAGAGACCTACAATCAAAGCCACTGCTGTGCGGCACCACAAAATAGTCATACACAACTCACAGGTGTATGAATTTAGGGCACGCTCACAGGCAGCCATGCATGTGCCCAGATCCAATGACTTGAATTTGCCTCTCACACAGGGAGGTAGGGGACTGTCATCTAAGTGACCCCGTAAAGGTGTGCACCCCACGAAGAACACCTTAATGCCAATATGAAGTGACGGGCAAATGACGGAGG
This sequence comes from Alligator sinensis, assembly GCF_000455745.1. Classification (NCBI taxonomy): domain Eukaryota; kingdom Metazoa; phylum Chordata; order Crocodylia; family Alligatoridae; genus Alligator; species Alligator sinensis. The sequence goes on from NW_005842197.1 coordinate 1,484,765, forward strand.
ATTCGAGTCTGCACTTATCAGCATGATCTGAAAGTGTCTGACATTCCCCTTTAAAAAAACCCACCTAAGTTAAAGGAAACTTCAGTTTGCAAAGTGAAGAACTACTGGCAGGAAACAGCCTGGCGGAGGTTGTCCCTGTAACCTTAGCTCTGCCCCTTGTGAGTTGTGTAGGAGCGAGGGAGCAGGGTGACATTCTCAAAAGCAGTCAAGTTATTTAGGACCCGAAGTCTCTTCGGCAAGCTTTCCCACATCCTCCATGACGTGTCCACAGGTTGGAAACAGATGCTGTCTTTCCTCACCTTTGAGTTGTCAGAAAGATTTGTATGGCGGCGCTAAGCAAAAGCAAAGAGATGCCCAGACTTGTTGTCATGCTGCAAATACCTAAATCTGGGACTGCGACAGAAGGTAGTAGTAATAATCGGTGCTGCTTCATTGAGGCAGATGTCTACTTGCTTTATGGAGGGAGAGTGCAAGTAGCCTGGAGCTGTCCGTGCTCTCCAGCCATCCTGGGCAGGAGTTTGGGGGCTAAGTGTTAAGCAGACCGTGTGCCACCCCTAAGGCAAGTGACAGCAGGAGGGGTGCCCTCCCTTGACCAATCTCTGTGCTCTGGGAGCATCCAGGGTGGTTAATGCCACCTGCAGCCAGGCGGGACGGGATGTCCATGGATGGCAGCCTGCTCCTGCAGCCCATAAGTGCTGGGCTGGATGCTGCTTGCTGCTTTTCATTGACCACTCTTGCTTTATGTTGCTGCCTGGAGGAGGTGTATATAGAGGGATGGGCTCCTCTTTGGGAGATGATAATACCCTGGGCCTCTGCAGCTGCTGTGTGGCATCATACCTGGTGCAAAGTAAACCCAACCTACCCGTATTCCCAGGAACAACACCAGCCTTTCTCCCACCTCCAGCTGCAAGCCCAGGATGAGGGAGAAGGGCAGGGTGATGCTGGCAGGATGCCTAAGGACATAAGCATCCCCTTCTGCCACTCTTGCAGTCGGTGCAAACCATCCTTTCTCCCCATGAGCCTTGCATGAACCTCACAGGACGTGGCCAGTGGGTGAGCTGAGGCAAGCTAAGGTGTAACCCAGGGAGGGAAGGATTCAAACGGGAATAAAATGACCCACTCGGACCTGGATGGGGGGAATATACTGGAGATCCCCAACATCCTACGGTGCAGGCTGAGCCCTTCTCTTGGCTGGAGGTAGTCACAGGCTGGCCCAGTGCCCTGCTGTAGAGTCGCGGGGTGGTATTAAGCTCAATGCAGAGACTGGTCCCCACTTGCAGCCCAGCCAACATATATACCACCAGACTCTAGGCCAGTTTGGAGCCCCTCTCTGATGCCCGGGGACGCTGCCACCCAGCTTCCCTAGATGCTAACCAAGTGTCTTGCCTCCCACCCTTGCCAAAAGACCCGTCCTCCTCAAGCTGGATGAGAACTCAATCATCAAATGCAGCCTCGATGGCTTCCAGCATAACAAGCTGCCTCTGGGCGAGCCTGGATGAATCCAAGCCACGGTGCAATACTGCTATACAAATGTACAACAGATTTTGCAGTCTGATGCTGCCGCATCCATCCCATTAGTAACCAGTTGCACCAGGAAGGAACAAACCTCGATCCGCCCCGTGGGCAGCGGAGAGGAAGAAATGGCTTCAAAGTTTCAGCGCAACTTTGCGGCAAGGCTGGGTGAGCTTGACAAAGCCCTCTCGGAGATGGGGAAAGTCATCTGAAGAGGAAGATGTGTTGCTAGGAGACTGCTGCCTAAGTGTCAGGCTGGTGTCTGCTCTTATTAAATAATGCAAGGGTTAAGAAGCAATAGGGATGTTGGCAATTTAAATGCATTTATGTGGATCAGAAGCGAAGTGCACCCACATGGAAAAGGCAGAAACACCGGGGTAAAGGCCAGGGCCATGCTGCAAACTTGCGTGTGTTTAGCTCAGGTCGTTAGGGCTGTGATGAGGTCTCCTTCCCCACCAGCCCGACTGGCAGGAGGGGTCCCCAGGGCAGCTCTGTGTTGGCTAGTCCCGTTTCCTGGGCCCGGGGCTGGAATTAATTATGCTGCTAGTGACACTGTTTTGCCAGGATAAGCTCTGTGCATACCCGGAGATCTTTGCCGGTGACAGCCACCCGAGACCACTATGCAAAAGTGAGACCGAGAGGATGGGCTGAACCCCCCCGTACACTCACACCACGAGCTGACAATGACTTCTAATGCCTTTGACTTTTCCCCATCCCAGCAATTGCACACCGCCTGCTAAAGCATCGTCCCCGAATGTCTCACCACTTGACAGCTCTGTACGGATGCAGTTACCGTGCGCGGGGTCTTACCTCTCTTGCTATCGCACCATGGCACTGGGACCTCCTACCCCCTCATGCCCTGGGTTAATGTAGGCTGTATCACCAACTGCACGGTTTAGATCACATCAGCCTATACCAACTACGTACCATGTAGCTACTGTGTGCAGGGTCCTAAATCTTCTTCCAGTAGTACGTGGCCATGTAGATAACTATCATTTCTAACATGCACTAATGTAGTTTTATATCCACCATGTTTTATTACCAGCCACACTACTGTAGCATAGCCCTGGCCATACTGAGGTGCTCCCAGGGGGGATTATCTCACGTCTAACATGGGATTACATGGGACTAAGTGGTCTGCCCAGCCCTGCTCTGTGGCTTTGGACAAGGCACTTTCCCACCTTGGGCCTCTGCTGCTTTCCCCTTGGTCTGTCTCATTCAGGGGTGGATCCAGGCAGGTCCAAGCACGGGTGCACTTGCACCCCCACTTTGACTCCCGCTCCACCCAACATGTAAAACCAGCCGCCTGGCAGCAGACAGGCAGTGCTGAGGGAGTCCCCCCTCCTATGCTCTTCACTCCTGGGGTGTTAACAGCCCTCTCTGCTTTTGAACAGTCGTGATGTTCCAGCAATCGAGCTCGCCCTTCTTCTGCAATTCTGCTGTCTGCAAGCTGCTCTTGGAGCCCTTATCTCACATCCCTGCAATTTTTAAAACTCATTCCAGCGAAGTCCTATTTGTTTTTGCTTCGATCTTACACTAAATAATCCAGCCTGATGTCCTTAGACTATTAGTACAACTTCTAGTTTCTTTTTAACAGGAGAAAAATATGCGCTGTTTCAGACGTAATGATGCACTTCATGTGCCCTCGCTTTTCAAAACTCTGGGTCCACCCGTGGGCTCATGTATTTAGCCTGGAGCCTGGTCCAAGAAGGGACAACTGTTACTGCCATAGAGTCATCAATAATGATGGTGGAAGGGAGCTCAGGAGGTCACATCTAGTCCAACCCCTGCTCCAAACAGGACCAGCCCCAACTACATCATCCCAGCCAAGCCTTTGTCTACCCGGGTCTTCAAAACCTCCAAGGATGGAGACTCCTCCACCTCTCTGGGGAGCCTGGTCCACTACTTTACTACCCTCCTGGTCAGAAACTTTTTCCTAATATTCAACCTAAACCTCCCTTGCTGCAGCTTGAGTCCATTGCTCCTTGTCCTGTATCTGCCCCCACTGAGACCAGCCCAGCTCCATCCTCTTTGCAGCCCCCCTGCAGGGAGCTGAAGGCTGCTATTCAATCCCCCTCGGTCTTCTCTTCTGCAGCCTCAATCAGCCCAGTTCCCTCAGTCTCTCCATGTGCAGCGGCACTGCACCTTGCACAGCCGCCCTTCCTTGCCTGGTCCGAAAGCATAATCATTCAAAAGCCCCTCCAGAGCTCTGGCCCGGGTGCATGACTGAGCATCCCCGTCATAAGCAGCACACAGAGCATACAGACCACTAAGGAACGATTGCACCATTGCTACAAGAGCGTTAACCTGCACAACAAGAAAGGCCACGTAAGAGACTTCACGCAGTGCCACCCAGGACAAGAAACCTGGGATCGAGCATGAAGAGCTCTTCCAAAAGCAGGCTGGAAAGGGCCTGTTGTATTCCCCAGGTTTCTTTTACAAGGCTGATGTGAAGACTGGACTCCTGGAGAGGCAGGAGTTGCACCAGCTCTTTGCATTGGCCTTACTCTCCTCCCAGTGCCATCAAAGGGGGTCATAGCACCGACTGCAGTGGGGCAGAGCTAGACCGGTTCACAGGGCTTTGGAAAACCTCATCCACAGACTTGCATCCCTAGCAGGCACCTGGCACTGCGTTCAGCCCCATTGGCATATGCTTCTATTTGACTCTCTCTTTCAGTCCGTATAGCACAATAAGACTTGATTGTACTCTTAAGTACCTAGCTCAGCTCTGGTGATGCTTTGCTCATTATGTCAAGAGCTCAGCTAAATTTCTATCAATCCATTAATAGCCAGCACAAAGACACAGGGATGCTTGCTCACATAAAGCATCTGTTGCAGCCATCATCCGTCCGGGCTGCACGCGCAACCTCAGCCCCAGCCCCAGCTGAGCCGTAACGAGCGGTAACTGAAGCTGAACATCGATAGCTGAGCAAAGATCTGGCGATAAGTAACAGAGACTCCTTCCCTGGGGCGATGACATTTAGTTAATCACTCCCTGATTCTGGGTAGCTAATCAATACGGAGGTCTATATGGAAGTGCGAGTGGCTGAGAGCCTGTCACTGGATTATACAGCCGGCGTTTACGCTTGTACAGCAAATTCTGTCCAGGGCATTGAAGGGAAGCTTTCGACCTGTCAAATCATGGCAGGAGCTATGGACGTGGCACGTTGTCCTTTGTCAGAGGGCAACGGTGGTTTGATTTGGCTCGACACACCGGTTTTCGACTGCCTTGAACGCGATTGCTGGCATTCTTGCTGCTAACGATGATTCCCCAGGCGCACGTGTTGGTGCGATGCCGTGCCCACTGAAAGGGACCCTTGCCATCTGCAATGTTTTGAAGGACAGGGGACGCTCCCTCCATTTTCAGCATCCTCCCAGCTGGGTACAACCCCAGTCCGAAAGCGCCTGACCGGCCGGATGGCCCCCACATCCACAGTCACGTTGTGCTGCCTCGTTTGCTTCTCCCCGTGGATACAGCACCACGGGGGAGTGCAGCTACCTCTATATATTCATAGAAAATGAGGGTTGGAAGGGAGCTCATCGGGTCCCACCTGGGAGAGCACCCTCCAGTCCAAGCAGCAGTTGTGCCCCAGCCTGCCCTGGAAAGCCTCTTGGTTCCCAGCCTGGGTTTTGGCTTGTTCCTGGACTCTGGCTTTGCATTTCCCTGCGGATCAGCCTCCTGAGCCCAGTTTGTCTCCATTCTCACCCTTTACCTTGTGGGTTGTCTCTCGAACTCGGTCCTCGGCATCTGGTCCCCAGATCATGACCTGACCCTGGTTCGTTGTAGACTCTGCCCCTGGATTTTCCTCCAGACCTGGTCAATTCAGGTCTTGAACTCTGCTCCAGCCTCTGCCCCCCAGCCCTCCCTAACCATTAGGCCAGACCACCTAGAGCCCAGCCCTATCCCGCAGTGCTGGAGAGGCACGTTCCTTCCAGGCTGCATTTCTTGCAAGCCTCCCTCATGCCTGGCTGGTCCTGGCGGGAGCAGTCGGTGTCCACCACATCCCTGCATCTCAGGCAGAGGGTGGAGGGTCAACGTGGTCCTCAGACAGCCCCTCTGCTTCCCAGCCTTCCCGTGCCCGAGCCGATGCCTTCCCTTCTGTGTCCCTTCCCTCTGCTATTCTGCCTCGCTGCAGCCCCCAAAAAAGCATCGGCGCATCTACTTTTGTCACACGCTGTCATCTGAGCCTCAGCGTGAAGTTGCATGAAGCAGTGAGGAGGAGGACGACCCACCCACCTCCTGCATGAGCTGTTTTGCAGGCACTCAAGGCAGGGGGGGATCGACTCAGACAGAGACAGCTACAGATCCTAAGACACCTAGGAGCTGGGACAGGTTCTCAACCTTTGTCTGGGGGTCCTTTGTGTTTCACAGCTGCACTGTTAGTAACAGAGAGGCGTAGGACCAGACTCACACCCTTTTGGTGCAAAAAAGGGTGCAAAAGTTAAGCACTGGAGGTCTCCGCATAGTCAGTGGAGATGGTAGATGCAAAACCTGATTCACGCCAGGCACAGCACAGGTCAGGGATCAGCCTAATGGTCTCTGGGCACAGGGGTGTATCTGAACTCCTGCCCTCTGTGGACTTTGGGTGCTGGACTCCAGGCTGCACATCTGTCCTCGCTGGATCCACAGCACCCAGGTGGGTTGTGTGCACTCAGAGCACAGCCCATGAGAAGATGGCCAGAAGGAGCAGAGGATGGAGGTACCCGCCTGGGACACAGTATCCCATCTGCTTGAATACTCACCCAGGACAAGGGAGATGTGGGTTGTGGGAGTTTCTCAGCCTGAGGGGACTCAAACCCACCTTCTCAGGAGAGACCCCCAACCACGAGGGAACCGAATAGTCTGGGCACGGTTGCTTTGCCTCACCACCCCCTTCCTGCTGCAGCTGGGCCACGCACCCTGGGTCAGAAGGAGAGCAAGCAAGCAAAGACATGACTCTGTGGCCTGGAGCAGGGCTTTCCCATGGCAGGAGGGCTTACCATTGGGTTTCTTTCTGGTGTTTATCCAATGGCTTGAAAGCAGCTTTGCAGCCACTGGAGGAGGTCTCATCTGCATCCGAGGTGCCTAAATGCCACCTGCATCCTGCTTTGCAGCCTGGGAGGATGGTTTTATAGAACCACAGAATCACAGACAATGAGCACTGAAGGGAGCTCAGGAGGTCACATCTAGTGCAACCTCCTGCTCCAAGCAGGACCAGCCCCAACTGCATCATCCAGCCAAGGCTTTGTCTTAAAAACCTCCAAGGATGGAGACTCCACCACCTCTCTGGGGAGCCTGGTACAGCACTTCACCACCCTCCTTATGAGAGAGTTTTTCCTAATATTCAACCTCAACTTTCCTTGCTGCAGCTTGAGCCCATTGCTCCTTGTCCTGTCATCTGCCCCCACTGAGACCAGCCCAGCTCCATCCTCTTTGCAGCCCCCCTGCAGGGAGGTGACGGCTGCTATTCAACCCCACTCTGTCTTCTCTTCTGCAGACTCAATCAGCCCATTTCCCTCCTCCTCTCCTTACAAGCCATGTGCCCACAACCATTTTCTCTGCTCTCTGTTTCGCTCAGGCCCTTTGATGGTCAAGGCCAGACTGGCTGCTTCGACCCTCTCACCTGAATAGCACAGGCCGGAGAATTGAACCCCGTGGCCCTTCCACTGCCTGCAGCAGCTTGCCTTTGCCTACAGCATCCAGCCCAGACAGACAGCCAGCCCGATTTGAAGACATCAAAAGATGGAAAATCCGCTCTATCCCTAGGTAGGAAGATCTGATTTGGAGGATCTTATGATGAAAAGGAATGAACCCCGTCACCTTCCCAGGATGTTGGCTGGGTGGAAGCCCTGCTTGATCTGTCATGATGCGTTTGATCACAGGCTGTTGATTTTAGCCCTCCAGATCCCTATCGCCATGACATATTTCTCAAGTCAATGCTCTAATAACTCTCTGCCATGACTGATTTCCTGTGCAGTGTTTTATTAGTGCAAAGAGGAATGGAAGAGAAGTTTATAAGAACCAGAAGGCTGGAGGGGGAATCTCTGGAGAAGGCTCTCCTGACACCGGGCAGTTGTAGCTCTCAGCATCCGGATCGGGGGTAGGTAGCAGCACCTCCCCTCTGCTCACATGCGGTCAGTCCTGTTAGGATAAAGGGGCTTTTCCCCGAATGCAGCCAGTCACATATGGGAAGAGCAACAGCAGTCGCAGGATACAGCATCCGGGCTCTGGTAGCACTGCAGTCATGCTGGAGTTGTATTAGCATAACTCCACTAGTGAAAAGATTCAAACCCCAAAGTCAGGGATCATCAACCAGGCTGCCATAGCACCCCGGGGTGCCTTGAGATCCTGTCAAGGGGTGCCGCGCAGGGTTAGCATTGTGAGGTGTGCACATAGGACTCACAAGATAAACCCAGAGATTTTAAAGAGGGATTTGCAGAGTTAAAACCATTCTGCACTGTTGAGATTGGAGGTCTTTGCAACAGAAGAATTGCTCTGTTGGTTTCCCACAGTCAAAACCAAGGGAAAGGAAGGAGCTGGTGCTTTCTCAGGGCTGTCTGGATTGTAACCAGGAGGTCCGGACCAGGTTGAGCATCACTGAGCGACAGCATCACTTCTCGACAGGCATCCACCTGGCTGGGGGACAGGACGGGTGAGGAGAGGAGGAGGGAAATGGGCTGATTGAGTCTGCAGAAGAGAAGACCGAGGGGGATTGAATAGCAGCCATCACCTCCCTGCAGGGGGGCTGCAAAGAGGATGGAGCAGGGCTGGTCTCAGTGAGGGCAGATGACAGAAGGAGCAATGGGCTCAAGCTGCAGCAAGGGAGGTTTAGGTTGGACATTAGGAAAAACTCTTATGAGGAGGGTGGTGAAGCACTGGACCAGGCTCCCCAGAGAGGTGGTGCAGTCTCCATCCTTGGAGGTGTTGAAGCCCCAGGTAGACAAAGCTTTGGCTGGGGTGATGTAGTTGAGGCTGGTCCTGCTTGAAGCAGGGGGTTGCACTAGATGTGACCTCCTCAGGTCCCTTCCTACCTTCATGTTCAATGATTATATGATCTGATGATATAATATGATCCCCGGCTTCCTCTGGTCGATTGGTCCCATTACTTCCCTCATTTTCTGAGAGCTGCCTTGCATCTAATGAGGGTGCCTTGAGTGTAAAAATGTTGAGAACCACCGCCCTCCGCAACGTGGTTGTACAGGTAAGGCTTTCACCAGGTCTTTGCGGTAGAAATCTGGGGGCTTTGCAAGACAGTTTGCTGTGGGAAACATGCCATATTTTTTTTCACATACAACATGCACCTTTAACCAAAAAATGTGGCTGCTGGGAAATTTAGTGCCTGTTACATGAGAGACATATGGTAAGAGCAATGTCTGCTGTTTACTGGGGCAAACGTGAAAATAAAACCTACGTAGACTCACTGAGAGCACAACAGCGAGCAGGCTTGGTTCCAAGTTACTTACTACAAGGAAAGCTCTTTCTTTCTTCATTCTGCCTTTCAAAACCAAGCGGTATAGTGCACTCCAGGGCGTGTTGTATGCAAGAAAATACAGTATTCCCCAAGAAGGGGAATTTCTAAAGCCCTGGGGCCGGTGGGACTGGGACCTGTGTGTGTCTCATCCCGGCCGGCCCCGCGCTGTACAGTTTGGGTGTGCTTCTTTTGGATCTCTGAGGTTTTATGGAAGCCTTTACAGGAGCCGGAGGCAGAGGGTTAAAAAGCCTCCATGCAGAAGAGCCGGCAGAAGCCTAATGCACCCGTTCAATCCCCAAAAGAGATGTGAAGTGGGTTCCCCTTGGAGCACAGGCTTTGCTCAGGAGTGCCATTCAACTCCAGGCTTGTTTGTGTGCGTGTGTCAGTGTATGAGCGTGTGCATGTGTGTCTCTACCGCTCGGCATCTCTATCGCAGCCCTGCAATAAGGGAGCGGGATAGCTTTATTATTCAAATCTCTTCCCCATGATAAACTACATTATCCTCCAGGATTTTCAAGTATCCATCTCGCAGACATCTCTCTCATTTCATTAACTCAGTTACCAGAGATCAAATCCCTTTTCTTTAATTGCTGTGCTCCAACCAGCACTGTTATTCTCCATGAAAGCAGCAGACAATAATCCTAATATCCTTTTTTTTGTTGCTCAACAAGGAGAGCTTTGAAATCACTGCCCTTATTTCCAAGACCCAGCCAGCCGATAGGAAATAATTAAGCTCCTATCGGCACGGAGGGGTGGCTGGGATGTTGCCAACTGCAGGTAGTTTGTTATTCTCGCTTTATCACCCTCTGCAGAAGTAGGACTGGGAGATTAGGCTGCAGAGCACTCCCTGGGTGTTTATCACCGCCCGGCTGGAGAAATGGGCCTGGTAATTATTGTATTTTTATTTTTATTTTGCTTAAAGAAAGGGTTCATTTCGTCTCAGTGGCAGGAATGACAAATATCCCTAGATGCACGGCACGGCACGGTGAGATTCTGCAAGGACCGGGCAGTTTGGGGAGGAAGCAGGATGCTCACCTGGCACGGAGTACATCTACAGCACGGTCGTGAAGGACTACACCCAAGCTCACACCTTTGACCTTTCAATCATTGCAATGCAGGCCGCTATCCTTTGGCACCCCGGGTCATGGAGTGAGCATGTCACAGCAGCAAATCCTGCCCGAGGAGATGAGTAAATACTCAGGGAGTTGGTCCAGGCTCAGTACCATCTAGCCAAGGCTGCACTTGCCCTCATGGGATATGGGTTTGATTCTACCCTCTCTGCCATGGATGTGCTGTGGGGTCTTGGTCATATTCCCTAGTGTCTCTGTGCCTTAGCAAGGTCCTGCCCTGCCTCACCAGCTAAAGGCAAGGTCAGAGGACCTCAGGAGGATGAGCGAGCTCCAGTGCTGTGGGAGTGGAGACCCTTGGAGAAGCAGAAAGGCACTTGCTGGGTCCTAGCTGTGCAGTGGGTGCAATGGCAGAGTGCAGCGGGGACCTTGGTAGAGATGTCTGGGCCTCACTTCAGGCCTCTGATAGCAGACTCCAGTCAACCTGGTGGCCAAGTGACTTAAGTGGAGAATCAAAGACAGCATCGTGCCACATTGACCCATGTATCCCTCCATGGGTCCCAGTGTCTTCATATACTGGCATGGTTCCACCACCCTTGGAGCAGACAGCACAGCCCAGCCTAGCCCAGCCCAGCCCAGCCAAGGGCTGCAAAGCATGCTGGGATGCTGGAGGACTCTGGTTTAACTTAAACTAGGAAGGGGTCTGGGACAGACCTTGCATAAACCAGTTTGACCCAAATCAGTTAAGCCTACATTCAACCAGATTTATCTTAAACCCATTTCAGCATTTGAAACTGGTTTATGAGCACTGAACTTATGCTCTGTTCTGGGTTTAAACCAGTTTCTGATCACTTAAACCGGTGTATGTGTAATGTGTGTCCTGAGCCCTGGAGACACGGCCTCTCTCCGGGCAGCGGTGAGGCAGTGCCTTTCCAACCGCAGCCCAGCCTGCTAATGGACTCATGGCTTTTCCTAGGGTAGGGGCATTGGGTTTGCTCCCAGCTGGTCCACTAGACACAAAGACAGCATCAAGCAACAACAGTGTAGGGGGAAACAACCTCACCCAGCAAGGCAGGATCTTCTGGGTGGGCAGGCCACAAGCAGGAGTAGCACGGCCTGCAGGGATGCATGCTGGGATGGGATCCGTAGCCTTGGGACTAGGATTGGGCCCATCATGTCACCAAGAAGGAGAAGGGAGATGGAGGGGAAGGCTAATGGAGAGCCCCCGAGAGTGTCTTGTCTGGAGGCACTCAGGTGCCTCCAGACAAGAGCGTTCTGCTTTGCTTTTCTCAAGCTCCGCTTCCCTGAGCGGGTTGTCTCCTGCCTGCTGCTCGTCTGGGACGACCTGAGACAGGACAAGTGCATCAGTCCAACATCAGGAGCTACCGCCCAGGGACACGAGTGAGCCTGGGGTGTCAGAAGGGCCGCTTTCCATCTCCCTCATGGGACAGGGGAAGCAGAGACAAGGCAGAAGCCCTTAGAAGACAATGTCCTTGCTAGTAGTAGTATTGTGGTAGTGATTTATGACCTTCAGCTGGGATCAGAGTCCACTGCATTTGCCCACAGCAAGCTATGGCCCCTTGCTCTGGTTTCCCAGGGTCCATGGAGATGCTGAGCACTAGCGGGAAGGAGATGGATCTTTTGCTCCATTCACAGGGCTGGTTTGCTCCTATGGAGCTGGTAGGATTCAAGTGTTTCGGAGCTGCTGGGGAGCCTCAAGGCACAGCCCTGGCAGGATTCAGCCTTGGCTGTTCCCTGGCGAGATAACAACCCAGCTCCACGCTCCACGCAGCAGGCGCCTACAGAAGTCAGGACTGCACGGTAGGATTTACAAGGCAGACCACCCCCAGGCTGCACCCAAGCCTGAGGGGCCAGCTCCTCAAACAGGGAGACAAGCAGGCAGACCCTTTTGTCCTCCGCGGTTGGAAACTTCAGGTTGCTGCGGAGCAAGGATAATTCCAGCAGACTTCGCAGCAGCCTGTCAACGCCCACTTTTTTTGCATTTGACTGAAGCCTGATTTTTTTTCGCCCCTGAAAATTGCTTTTAAAAGCCTGACTCAAGTCCCTCCCCCCTCCACCTTTATCATGAGCACAATTAATCATCAATTTAAAATAATCATTGAGAAATAAGTGATGGGTTGTTTTTTTTCTAACCAGCCCTATTTAATTCTATCCCTTGCATGCATTTATTGTTAAAAGGCCACAATAAACAAATACAGCCAAGCACTCACGGAAGACAGGTTGGAAGAACAAACTGGTTATAAATTAGAATAACTGTCAAGCCTAAAAAGCACTACGTCTTTGTGCCCTTGGGAACTCAGCAAGGGCGGGGAGACCAAAGACAGATGCCCGAAAGTCTCAATTCCCACTTCTTGAAATCAATGATTTCTGATTGCTTCCTTGACAGGGCCTATGACCCAGAGTCAGGTGGTCCTGGATCTCTCTGGGAGGGGGCAACAGTCTGCACACACTTCATCAGCATCGTTGCAAAATATTATCTAACCACGCAGTATCCCAATATCTATATTCCAGGGGCATGTGGATTTCGACAGGGGCGGTCCAGGACTTAGGTGCTTCACTGATTGATTTGCAGCAGATGCTCAATGTCCAGCTCCCTTAAGCACATTGGAATAACCCCCGCCTTTATCTCTTCCATGCTGTATCTGACAACCCAAACCAATTTTAAAACATTTAACAAGTCATGCTGCTTCATGCTCAGTCTGAGCACAAAATGGGAACCGGACCTGATAAGAAATGCAGTTAGTACCATGGAAAATAGTCTCTGAGCAAGGAGCTAAAGGCAGCTAACAAAATATGCAGGGAGCAGAGCCCCTTGGGCAGGAAGCCTGCTCTGAGAGCACCGTTCTGGGAGGATGTCGAGGAGCCGGCCTCCCCGCCCCGTGCTAATGCAATGCCATAGTGTCTTGCCATCAGGTAATTCTAGTGTCAGGCTGTTCATGAGACTCCTCCATGACATTTTGGTCTGCAGTTGTGCGGCGTGTTTTGAAGGGCCATGACACATGGAGTTAGCCGCACGGATTTCCTCCATCACACTGAGTGACAGCGGTACGCACTCAGGTGGAAAGGAGAGTCTCTGGACGCCCTTCCAGCTGGACCAGGCTATGTCTTCCACATCTCTGTCAGAAATGAGCACCGGGGGCCACATCCTGGCCGTTTCAAAGGGTCTGGACAGTGACTTTGCTCATTGAACGTGGCACGGCTATGCGGCCCTTCCCACTGAAATTGCAAAAGTTATCACCACCACCACCAGTTCTCCCCGCTGCGGGAGAGATTTCCCTGGCTCTCAACCCCAGTGTTTTCAGTGCTGGGATGCATCCCCAAGTTGCAACCCACAGAGGCAATGCTATCGGGCTAACTCTGAACACTGTTGCAGGGAGCTTGGTGCTGCGAGCATCTTTGGCTCACACCTGGGATCGAGAAAACCATGAAAACCAATCCCCTGCCTCCCCATCATGCTCCATCTGCTCTCACATCCCATCTCCCTCCCTGCTTTGCCTTGGCTAGTTCTGGTAGGACCAGGCCATCTACAGGCAAGCCTAGGGTCAGCTGCAAGAAATAAAGGCAGCAGAAGGTACAGCTCTGCAAATGGGCCACCTCGCCCACTGGCTTCTGCGGCCCCGATGAGCTCTCAGATAAAACACAAGCTAGAAAACAACTCAGGGAGCTGGCGAGCATCATAGCCCAGCCCCTGGCAGGGGTCTTCGAGAGCTCCTGGTGCTCTGGAGAAGTGCCCACAGACTGGAAGAAGGCCAATGTGGTGCCTGTCTTCAAGAAAGGGAGGAAAGTAGATCCGGCAAACTACAGGCCCATCAGCCTGACTTCTATCCTGGGGAAGGTCTTGGAAAAGATTATCAAAGAGCCCATCCAATACAGACTAGCTGATGGCAATATCCTGAGGGATAGCCAGCACGGGTTTGTCGCAGGTAGGTCTTGCCTGACCAATCTCATTTCCTTCTACGACCAGGTGACCTGTCACCTGGACAAGGGAGAAGAGATTGATGTCGTATATCTTGACTTTAAAAGAGCCTTCAATCTGGTATCCCATGATCACCTCTTGGCAAAACTGGCTAACTGCAGCCTTGGCCTCACCGGGATCCACTGGCTGGGGAACTGGCTCCGCGGCAGGACCCAGAGGGTGGTGGTCGACGACAGTTAATCATCATGGTGCCCTGTGACCAGTGGGGTCCCCCAGGGCTCTGTCCTAGGGCCTATACTGTTTAACATCTTCATCAGTGATGTGGACATTGGTGTCAGAAGCGGACTGGCCAAGTTTGCTGACAACACCAAACTCTGGGGCAAAGCATCCACACCTGAGGACAGGCGGGTGATCCAGGCTGACCTGGGCAGGCTCAGGAAATGGGCGGACGAGAACCTGATGGTGTTCGACACCGATAAATGCAAGGTTCTCCACTTTGGGAGGAAAACCTGCAGCATGCTCATAGGCTCGGCAGTGCTACGCTGGCTAGCACTACGGACGAGAGGGACTTGGGGGTCAGGATTGACCACAACATGAACATGAGCCTGCAATGCGATGCTGCGGCTAGTAAAGCGACCAAAACGCTGGCTTGCATCCATAGATGCTTCTCGAGCAAATCCTGGGACGTCATTCTCTCGTTGTACTCGGCCTTGGTGAGGCCGCAGCTGGAGTACTGCGTCCAGTTTTGGGCTCCACAATTCAAAAAGGATGTGGAGAAGCTTGAGAGAGTCCAGAGGAGAGCCACGCGCATGATCAGACATCAGGAAAACAGACCTTATGATGAGAGGCTGAGAGCCGTGGGGCTCTTCAGCCTGGACAAGCTCAGGCTCAGGGCTGATCTGGTGCCCTATAAGTTTATCAGGGGTGACCACCATGATCTGGGGGAACGCCTGTTCACCAGAGCGCCCCAAGGGGGAACGGTCACAAACTCCGCCGCAACCGATTCAGGCTGGACATAAGGAAGAACTTATTCACTGTCCGAGCCCCCAAGGTCTGGAATAGACTGCCGCCGGAGGAGGTTCAAACACCTACTTTGAACACCTTCAAGGCACATTTGGATGCTTATCTTTCTGGGATCCTATGACCCCAGCCACTTCCTGCCCCTGGGGCAGGGGGCTGGACTCGATGATCCTTCGGGGTCCCTTCCAGCCTGAATGTCTATGAAATCCATGAAATCTAAATAAACCCTTCCGCCCTGGCCCAAGCACCCGTAGGGGAGTTTATTAGCTCTGGCCACAACACGGCAGCCTGGTCCCCTGCTTGTAACAGGCTGTTTTGCCTCCTTCTCTCTTGCTTGCTCTCCTGGCAGCTTTGAAAAGCTCCAGCAGCACAATTCCTGCCTGCCCAAATGTCCTGCAGCTGGGCCTCTCAACAAGGCTGACCGGTCCCTCTTAAAGGGACAGACCGTCCTGTTACAGGTTGCCTTTGTTCACTGCATTGGACCTGCTTCTACACAAGCATTATTGCAATCAGAGGAGCTTGAATCTGGGACCTCCAGTATTACAGATGTTACCAAGAATGATCTGAGTTAAAGGTTTTGAAGACCCAGGTAGACAAAGCCTTGTCTGGGATGATGTAGTTGGGGCTGGTCCTGCTTGGAGCAGGGGGTTGGACTAGATAGGACCTCCTGAGCTCCCTTCAGCCCTCATTTTCTATGAGTCTGCCTTGCTGAAGACGAGCAGTTATAGCTTCTAGAGTCAGAAGCAAGAGAATAATGCATAGAGTTGCAGCGGCTCTGGTGGCAGGGCTGCAGCAGGGCAGCTGGCTGGAGAGCTGCTATCCAAGGAGGATGACAAAGATATTCTCCTGGAATCCCTGCGTGTGCAAAGCTTTCACTAGCCCAAGCCCTTTGGAGAACAAAGCCGGATGGACAAGCATATCGACCGGGCAGCAATAAGCCTGTGGAAGTCAGCGAGGAGGGAGGCGCAGTGCAACGGAGCCAAAGAGGTGAAAAACAGAGAAACCAAGAGTTCATATAACCCAAGCTGGGTGCCGGGGGAGCAGACAGCCTCAAGGCAGCTAGGAAACACCAGACTGGGAGACTGCCAAGGAAGAGAGAGAGTCGCATTAAATCTTATTTGTCTTTAAACAAAGTGTTCTAATTGCTAACAAAGGTATTTCAGGCAAATTGTAGTAAAACTGAGTTATTCTGATCAATTACATCGTCAAGCAATTTACCGAGGGAGCCTGAAATACTGCCAGCTACAAAAGAGAGAGGGAGAAAGGGAAGGAGGGGAGAAGCCGGTGATTTGAGGGAGGAAAATTACTTGATGGCTTGATAAGGGGAAATTATTAAGCATGAATGTGAGATGCGGAACACGGGGCAGGCTCATCTGCATGCAGAAATCGGGGAAGGCATTTTAAACAGCGTGTGACGGCATGCGAGATCCGGGCAGGACCAGAGCTGCAAAAAGGCTGTGGTCAGACGGCGATGGTCTCGACGATGTCTATGAGGCCTGGGTGACCTTATGGATGTGCCAAGAGATGGGCGCCTTGGGGTGCGGTCACTGGACTGGGCTGGGTTCAATCTGGCAGACGCTCCTTTAAGGTGGAGGGTCTCCGAAATCCTCATCGATGGCCTTGTTTTGCCCCGGTGAACCCAATGGGGGTGAGTCCTGGTGTGAATGGGAGTAGAGTCCACCCAGTGCCTGGTCCTCTCCCCTGTGAGATGGGGGTCATGGTACAGAAAACTGCACGGTTGGTTTGCTGAGAGCAGGCTCAAGGGACATGTCCTGCTCCAACTGGGACAAGTCATGTCATGGAGTCACTCTGGATTTATCCCATGTGGGGGAAGGCACCATCTGTTCATGAGGCCAGGTCTAAGTGGCCTCTGTGGTGAGCCTTGACCCACTGCTGACTCCTATCCTCCACCTCTTCCCATGCCACATCTGGCACAGCTGTATCAGAGCAGCCCTGAGTCTATACCAAGGGGCCTACCCAAGACACAGGTGCATTCCCAAGGTGGTACAGGTGCCTCCTCCCTGGCTTTGGCTATATGCTGACCAGCAGCCTGGCTTGGCCAGCTTCTTGCAGTCTCAGTGTGAAGGTGGCGGAGGTAGAGACAAGCCCTCGGCATGCTGCTGCATGCCACCTGTAGCTCATGGGGTTACCCGCTTGTTGGCATGGAGGACTGTTGACAGCTGCTGTCAGGGGAGGATGGAGAGAAAGCCCAGAGATGGTTTCTAATGGTATTTATTCTCAGAGAAGCCCCGAGCTTGCAGCTTTCTGTAAGGCTGAAATGTCTGAGCCTGAGCAGAGCAATAAGGGGAAAGGATGAGGATCTTGCTGGATACCCAGAGCCTGTGCACGTTGCCTCCAGGGACCAGAAGCAGCAGGGGACAGTCCAGACCCCAGGGCTGAAGATGTCTGAGCTAAAAAGCAGGGGATGTCTCTGTGTCAGGCATCATCTCCCTGGTGCCAACGCTGGAAAGGTCCCTCCGGGACACA
The DNA here is from genome assembly GCF_000455745.1 of Alligator sinensis. NCBI lineage: Eukaryota > Metazoa > Chordata > Crocodylia > Alligatoridae > Alligator > Alligator sinensis. The sequence continues at coordinate 1,502,239 of NW_005842197.1, forward strand.
TGCCAGGGTTCCCACCAGTCTTCACCTGAAGGCCCCAGACCCCAAATATCCTGTTGGGGGTTTTCTCTCCCTGTAGCCACTGCACGGTCTGAGGGGACAGGTCCTCCTCTGGAGTCGGCCAGAGCTGCTCCACTGACTTCCAGCCTGATCCTTGGCATCTGAGTCGGGAAAGAAACTTCCCTGGGACTCAGGAGAACTTGAGGCAAAGCTTTGGCCTCTCAAGTACCGATACCATTGCTTCAGCCTATTGCACTTCCCACGTAGGCGCAGGATGATGGAGCCGTGGCTCTGAGGAGCTCCCACAGTGACGGGTCCAGAGCATTCGTTTTCCACCCGGCCCCTGCCCCTGAGGCCGTGATGCAAAGAAGAGCCACTGGGCCTATCGTTTGGGCAGTTCCAGATGTGGCCCAAATTGTCACATCAAAATGCTCCTGAGACCCATCCCCCTGGGTCTGACCTGCTCTCAGGGCATGCAGCAATAGGGCCCAGGGCCGTGCCAGGCAGGGGTGGGAATTCACCAGGGCAGAGGCACGCCGCTGACCCCAGCACAAACCCTGGCTCAGCCAGCTGGGGTGGGGGGCTCTGCTTTGCTTTGGCTTTGGCTGGTTGCACATGCCCTCCGGAGTCACTACTTGGCAAGGTGCACACACACACACACACACACACACTTACACACTTGATTTAACTCTTTCATCTCCACACCAATTCATGCCCCCAGTCCCCAAGACAATCCTTATTCTCATTGCCACCCACACACTCCCCCTGCCAGGAGGACGAAAACCAGAGGCAGCAGCCAGCTGCCGGCTCAGCACTCCCATTCGCCTGCCCGGCTTTTCCGTGTCCGTGCAATCATAGAAAAGTCAAGCTGGAAAGGATCTCTGGGGGCCATCCAGCCCAACCCCTTGCAGGATCAATCCATGTGTCCAGGACTGCCTTCTCCTTCCCTTGCATGAGATGCCCGGGATCTTTCCAGAGCTAAGTTCCTCCAGGTTGGGACTGGAGGCTCAATTCTGATCCCAGTTACACCAGCATGGGATGACACCCTGCCCCCCTGGGGTCTGGTCTCATTTCCAGGCACAGAGTGACTACAGCAGTGCTGGGTTTTGTGTAATAGGTTCACCCTTGCCAGGCCAGATGCTAACACTATGCTTTGACCATAGCACAAGACAGAGAATTGCTCTTAGCAACTCCTTCAGCAAAGAAATCTCTAGGGCAGTGATTCTCAACCAGGAAGCCACAGCCCCCTGGGGTGCCCTGCAATCCTTTCAAGGGTGCCCCGAGGTGCTACACAAATGAGCTGTGCAAATGGGATTCATAAGATAAACCTAGAAATTTCAATGAGAAATTCATAGTGTTAAAACCATTCGGACCGGTTGCGGGCTGGCTGCACTCTTTGCAAGGAAGACTTGCTCTGTTATTTTTCTGTAGTCAAAAAACAGGTGAAAATGAAAAGCTGGGATTCCCCGTGGGAGGATTGGGTCTATCCAGAGGTGCCTAGAGTTTAAGGAGGGGTGCTTGAGTCTAACGAGGGGTGCTTGAGTCTAACGAGGGGTGCTTGAGTCTAATGAGGGGTGCTTGAGTCTAACAAGGGATGCCTCAAGTCTAAAAAGATTGAGCACTGTTAGGAATAATCAAGCATTGTCATGAATACTCCCACTGCCTCTTTGGCGCTCTCTCCGTGCCAAGCTGGGGAGCTCTGGCACTGTGCGGAGGCACGCTTGCTTCCCCAGCCTGTGATGAGATTGCAGCGGCAGGGAGCCACAATTACAGCCCCTCAGCACTGCTCACGCTCCTATCTCATATTTACTGTCCGCTGCCGCCGTTAGCTTTACACCTGCAAATATTTGCAAGCCGTTATCATGCCTCCCCAGAGCTGCCACCGAGACAGGCCAGACATATTTAGCACTTTTAATCTTCCCTCATAAAGCAAATCCCTCCTGTGCCCTGATCATATTTGTAGCTCTTCTTTGAAACACCGTCAGCTTGCCAGGATCTCTCTGGCCCTTCAAAGAAATGAGGCATCATATCATCCTGGGGCTGGCAGGGAGCTGCAGAGGTCACAGCTAGTCCAGCCCCTGCCTGAGGCAGGGTCAGCCCTGTGCAAACCAGCCCGATGCATCCAGTGTCCGACCTCTGAGCACCACGACACCGTCACCCTGCCACAGCCCCAGGCATCGCCCCTGCTCCAAGGAAGCAGGGGGGGCTGCAGCCGCCAACATCCTGCTGCTGCAAAGGGGGTTCATAGATGCTCCAGAGATCCCCGGTAGAGGCCACACACCCCTGCTACATGCCACGTCCTGAGCCAAAGAGAAGGGGAATTATCACCTCCTTGCTCCAAGCCCATCCCTCAGCCATGCAGTGCCCCAAATCATCTTTGCTGCCAGATGCACTGCAAACTCAGCTCTTCCCTGCTGACCGCTGGTTCCCTGAGATCTTCCCTCCCCTTTAGTGACCCGAGTGCTGGGTTATTTCACCATTTGCATCAACTTTCAGTGCTGGAGGATGCAAGGAGGTGAGGAACAGAGGGAAAACCCTGCTCAGACACAGGTCACCCTCCCTTCCAGCCTCAATCTCTGCCCCGCGTGACGCAAGAGACCGGGCAAGAGGGACCTGGGGTCTGACCCCGTGCATGGCAGCGTGCTCCTACTTTCTATGGCAAAAGCTGGAGTTCCAGTTGAAATGGGAATACCATATGTGTAACTGCAGGAGGAACCGTGATCAGTCCCCAGAGCTATCATACTGTTAATTTGGACCGCAGCTCCCAAAAACCCCCAGGTGCTGGGGAGCAAGGGAGAAAGAAACAGGAAGCTTGTAGTTGAAGTGAGGAGAAGAGCGAGCAGCATGCACGTGTGGACCAAGCCTTGAGCAAAGCTGAGGGTCAATATACAACTACAAAAAAAAGGAATTTCTTGCCGGACTGCTCTTTACCAGACATTTTCAACACTTCCTCCAGGGGAGATGCTTCACATTAAAAATAAGCCACAGTTCTCTCCAGTGGCTGCACTATTTCCAGCAACCCAAAGGACACCTGGCTAGATGGTCAGAATAGCTGGCAGAGCATCGCCCTGGGAGACAGCACCAAAATGCTGATGCTTGTAGGCCTCACATAGCACCAAAATGCTGTCGCCCATAGGCCTCACACAGCAAAAATTGAACAGAAGGCTGAAGCAGTGGGGACACAACCACCGTCAGCAGCAGAAACAGCCAGAGGTAAAGCAACCCCGCATGCAGAAGAAGCCAAAAAGCTGGCCCACTGGTGTACAAAACAATAGAAAAAATGCTGCCCTTAAAAACATTAAATATGGTAAAAATAAGCAGTCTTAAAAAAATTCCCTGAAGAAGGGCAACATCATCCATGCCTAAAAAGACGCCACGTCATGTGGCCGGAGTCGAGCATTAGGCAAGAAGCACTGGTGCAAAAACTTCCAAAATCTGCCCGAAGGCCTCACCTTATTCGAATAGCAGTACCAAAAAAAAAGAAAGCATAAAAAAAATTCTGCAAGCTCTGCATGATGCCAAGACCGGGGGACATTTGGGCATGGAAAAGGTCTCCCATAAGGTCCAGTCTCGGTATGTCTGGTTAGGGTGGAAACAACCCATTAAGGACTGGTGCAGGACGTGCAAGCTGTGTGGTGCCTGAAAAGGGCTGAAGAGTAATCCCAGGGCACCCAAGGTCTCCACGCAGGCTGGATGACCGCTGGAAAGGATATCCCGGGTACCCTGCCCATTCCACCATGTAGAAATTAGTCTGTTTTAGTAGTGGCTGACTATTATTTTTCCAAGTGGGCAGGAGCATACCCTCTCCCTGGCCAGGAGGCTCAGACTGTGGGAAAGGAGTATGCTGAGAGATGTGTGCGCTACCACAGTGGACCTCCATCCCTCTGCACTGCCCAAGGGAGAAGTTTTGAATCTCAACTAATTTATCACATATACAACCTTCTGGAAATCAGTACAACCTGCACCATGCCCTATCGCCCCTAATCTGATGGATTAGTGGAACAATTCAAATCTACTCTGGTTGACATGCTGTCCTCCCTAATCACAGACAATCAGACCGAATGGGATGAGATACTTCCCTATGTCATGATGGCCTACCGGAGCAGCGTGCAGTCATCCCCGGGATATACACCATATACAGTGCTGTTTGGATGGGAGATTTGCCTACCTGTTGGTGTTGTCTCTGGAGTAAATATATCAGAAGGATTTAATGATCATTAATGTTACAAAGACGGCAGGATGTTAGCCAGGCTATTAGGAGACATCAGGCTGTAGTCACACAAAAGCAAAAAAATGCCGTTTTCTCAGGGTCATTGGACAGGTGTATGAACAGAGAGAGCTGGTATGGGTACGAAACCAAACCAGAAGGAGGGATCAATGCCAAAAGCTATGTAAGAAGTTCAGTGGCCCTTATACTGGCATCAGGAAATTGTCTGAGGTGTTATATGAGCTGGCAAGCAGGCCAGGCGAACAAAGTAGTGTACAATCAGAAGCAAGCCTATATTTGTTCACAGGATATAAACCCTGGCCTGATAAAGGAGCTAGGGAGGTCTGCTCTTCAGTAGCTGAGATGTTGGAAAAGGATTCACAACAGGCCCCTCACCAATATACCTCTAATATATCGGGGGTCGGACTCGATGATCTATTGAGGTCCCTTCCGACCCTAACATCTATGAATCTATATCCAATAAGGTGCTGCCAGGGGATGTTTCTGAATCAAGAAATGCAGGGTGGGATCCACAGTCTGATAGCAATAAAGATAGTGAGAGCCAGCAAGTACTTGGGGTAGGATTGCGGCTGGCTACAACAGGGGATACCCAAACCTACCAGAGCCAGTGAGGATCCACACCCCTAAACCCCTTGGTAGACCACATTGAGCGCAGAACCTCCCAGGTGGGTTAGGGACTCAATGGTGTGACCTTAGGTGGATGCGAGGGCATATCCAATTAAAAGAGCGGGGGTAATGTAATGTGAATGTCGTGTGTAACAGCAGGAGGAACCAAGGGGCAAAGTTATGATAACTGTTCGTTTGGACTACAGCTCTCAAGGGGCTGGGGGGGCAAGGAAGAGGAAACTTGAGGTTGGGGTAAGGAGGAGAGAGAGCAGCATGCACATGGACCCTGCCCAGCCCTGCACGGAGGAGCTAGAGATCTCACTGTCTCGGTCAGCCAGGACTGTGGCCTGAGGGAGCTGGACTCAGGCTTGGGGCTGCTCTTTGAGCACTCTGGGGTCTCAAGGCTCCTTTGAGGGACACCTCCAGAGGTGAGGAGGGGAAATTAAGGTGCTGAGTGCATGTTACCACACTGCTGGTATTTCTTTCCCTGTTACATGTGTGGCGGGCCAGTAGGGGGTGCTCCTGCCACCCACCTCCCTGCACCTGACCACCTTCCAGGCTCTGAGTACCTCCCTGGGGGTGCCTCACATCCAGCCAACCCCCTTCCTGGAGCACACCTGCAAGCCTGGGGGTAACAGTGCCACCACCCAGAGTCTGGGCTGATCTGAGACCTGTGCCCTCTGGGAAACACAGGCCTGGTAGTCCTTGAGAGTACTTGACCCACTGCAAGAACTTGGGGTGTTTCCCTCAGTCTGAAGCACAAATAGTGTTCTCCCTTAGTCAGCCGAACCAAGGGGACCCCACGGCATAATCTAGACTCACTCCCAATACATCTCCCATGCTAGGTACAAAGGAGAATGTTATTGGTTACAAGGAGTAGGTTTGGAATAGGGTACAGTAGAGCAATATCAGAGAAATCCCTTAGAGCATACAGTGGCATGGTAGCCTTTGATGACGCATCTGAGTTACTGCAAGCTGTATATCTAGTTAGATCTCAGGTAGCTTACTCACAAGTATCATCCAGAGGCAGGTGGAGATTTCTTTTGGAGGCAGGCAGTTCACTGATCATGAGTTTCAAGAAAGAGAGCGATTCAGATGGTCCAGCTTCTCTCTGCGAGTTTTCATCATGGCTGCTGCCCGGCCTCCTGGGCAGTCCTTCACTTATAAGCCCTTATGACCTCATTTACCTGAAGGCCAGCAACTGTTGGCTGCCAGCCAACCAATTTGAAATGCATCACTGGTTGCTGGGTAGGCTGGCAGGGTCTGTAGCCCCCTCCCAGTCAGGTTGGCCTTGCTTAGAACAATAGGGAGTTTAAACCCACACCCAGGTGTGTGAGGCCAGTCACATAGGCAGAGGGAGCAGGTTTCCCCCCTCCCTCAGGAATGTATCCAGCTCAGGTTACAACTCAGGGTTACCTGGGGTCCATGGGATGTCTGCCCTCTGCGGTGACCATGGTAACCAAATCGTCAGGTAGCAGAGTTTGGGGAGAGACAGAGATAGTATTCTGCCACAACTTGTTCCCTCCCTTTGGCCTGTTGGCTTGTGACCCGGACCTCTATAATATTCTATATAAAAGTGGGACCTCCCCCTTGCTTCTTGTGCCAGTTTCAGGGGCTTCAGTGTTGGCACATTATTGTTGTCTGCCCATCTTTTCTGCTCTGCCCATCTCTCTCCAGGCTTGCCCTCACTGTGCTGGCATTCACATTGGGACAGGGTTAGGGTTAGTGACAGGGGGGTGTCATTACCCAGCCCTTCTTCCAGATCACTAACAAACATGTTAGATGAGACCACTGCCTTGCAGAGATGCAAAAGGCAAAGAAGCCCCAGGCTCTGTTTCCACCTCATGCTATTTCTAAGCCAGTCCCTGATGCCAGGGAGAAACTGCTAGCACTAATTCCTTCTGCACCAGCAGCTGAATGGCAATTGATTTTCCTTCACCCTGACACCTGTGTGCACCCATCCCTATCAGATGGAACAAGCATGACGATGAGTGCCCCGGACACTGCAGCGGGGTGCTCTGTGCTTTCAGGGTCCTTGAAGAGAGTCTGCTTATGTGGCTCTTTCAGAAAGAGCCCTGAGACCCACCTGCACTGCCTGGGCCCTGCTTCTTCATTGGAGAGTGAAGGGGCAGGATGGGGTAGATCAGGCTCTTGCCTTCCAGGGGACAGCTTGAATCCAAAGAGGGAAAATAGAGGCAGCAATGTAGTTCCAGCAGAGAGGTATCAAGCCAGGACAGACACGTGGCTGAGCAGATCACATCTTCAGGTGTCATTAACTCTGAGGAACAGCCTGAGGGAAAGGCTGGAGGGGTGCTGCGTGGCAGAGGGGTGCAACAGTGCCTTCAAAGTTTGGAGGGCAAGCACTGCCCTGGCAGACAGTATTTGGCTCAGCTCTGACCACAGCAGGGACCAAGCACCGTGTTCGGTGCATCCGATACCATTTTTGGCCCTGCGCTGTTGATCCACAGAGCCCAGAACAGAGTCGGGCAGGTGACATCCTCAGGGACTACAGGTCTCCAGGGGGCTGTGGGCCCTGCTGGTCCGTGTAAGGAGATAACCAGGTTGGATTTTTTTCATCGAGGAGATGCCTCCACCAATGGAGTTAGCTTTTGGTCGCGATATGTGCCTCTATAGCACCCCTCACCCTAGTGTCCTGTCACACATCTTGGACAGGTACATGTAGCAAGCCATGCATTAGGGACCTCCAAGACTAATTGAGCAAAACCAGCACCTTATGGCTTTTATCCTCCATTCTCCTTGCTTTGCAGCTGCCCTTATTCCCCCACTCGGCAGGGTGCCCGGTCAACCACTGCACAGTGATTGTCTTGCCTTTTTGTCCATAAAGCCCCTGACACAAAGGCACGCTGTTCTTTGATTGGGTTCCCCTGGTTTTAATGACAAAATCCAAATTTTTGGCTGCAGGACACCGGTGATCCATGTGGTGAGTGTCCCTGGAGCTGGTGCTCCTGGTAACCCTGTGCCTAGAGAGGCTGGAAACCTGGGTTCCTGGCTCCCAGCATCTCCTCTATCCCCATACCAGGTGGCTTAGTTGAGGAGTAGGCAGGGTTGTGATGGGAACATGCCCGCCTGGCTTCCCCTAGATCTCTGTCCCAATCAAATTGTCCCTGCAAAACCTTTCAGTATTGAGAAATTCAGCAAAAAATGCCCCGGGAGGAGTTCTTCTGGCTAGCTGTGATGAGGAGGATGAAGACAGGCACACCTTAAACTAGCTAACCACAGCTAAAACTGGGCGAGGCAGAGCTCTGCAAGGAGGCCACTCCTGTTTTAATGGTATTAATTAGTGCATTGAGTTTAATCGCCGTTGACAAGGCCGTGTGTTTCCTCTCCAGGGCTGGGCACAACGGGACAAGAAGGGTTACCCCCCGCGCTGTGCAACATGAGTCACCTTGAACAAGGAGATGCATTTGCTTATTTGTTTTCCTAATGGATAATTAGCATCGCAGGCAGTAAACGACCCGAGAGAGGGGCTGAGGTTTGCACACAGCACTTTGCAAGTCCCTCTGGGCTGCTGCACTGTGATTTAGGCAGCTCGTTAACCTTGGCAGGCGGGAGGCGGTGGGTCTTTCAAGTGACTTGTGTTTTCCTGCT
>NW_005842197.1:1510709-1513307 GCF_000455745.1 Alligator sinensis
GGATGGTGCCCAGTGGCGGCCGGAGACTGCCTCAGCATTTCCCCCCCCATCCGCGCTAAAGGATGATGAGTGGGTGCGGGATTCGCTTTGCAGCCAGGAGGTTAGCAACGCCAGCAATTTAACAATGGGTATGTTCATTTGCCGTTGGCTTTGAGCAACCGTAAACGAAATGCGGCGAGAGACCGATAGCCTCGTTAAAACTGCTGAACAACTCGGTCTCGGAGCAGGAACACAAGACTCCCACGCCAGCGAGTTCAGTCCCCGGTGCTCAAGGCAACCATTTATCCAGAGTCCGGAAAGTCATCCACTCCCTTCCCTGATGCATACCGCACCAACGCAGCGCTCTCTGCCTCGTGTCCAGTCTGACTGTAGGCAGGTACATAGCCCTACCAAGGCTAACTGCAGCTGTGTGAATGCCACTTACCCACTTAAAGGGTAGGCCTCAGTGGGCACGTCTACATGAGACATTTACTGCACATTAGCCTAATAACACTGCACAGTAGCATGGCAGTTAACAACTGTGCTAAAAGCCTACTGCACAGTGTTATTAGGCTAATACACGGTAAGGACCCCCCAAAAAACATGCGCCAGCTAACTAACTCTAGTTATTGTGCATTTAGTTACGACTTCATTAAGCAAGTACTAATCTAAATGCGTAGTAACTAAAGAGCATTAATGAACATGTAGACGTTCCCAGTGTGTCATAGCATGAACCACTTGGTGTGTGCACACAAAAGCCCTTTGTCCAGTTGTGCCGGGATCCCGCATCAATGCATCTGCTTCAGAAGCCACCTAACTCTGCTCCAAAATGATATCAGGTCTGCATGGCTGCAGCTCTCTTTTCAATGAATGGTAAAAACTGCAGGCAGTCCTCCAATGCCTTCCCACAATGCTTTGCTCTGGACCTGTGGATATGTCAATGAGTCCATTACGATCTGATCTCTGGTGATTCCCTCCTTCTAGAGGCAGATGTTGGTGTCATGTTGTTGATGAGCTCAGCTGCCTCGGCACCAGGCAGTCCTCCAACTACTGTCCCACAATGCCTTGCTTTGTCTCTGGACCTGTGGATGTGTCAATGAGTCCATTATGAGGGGGATGAAAGTCAAACTGACCTCTGGTGAATCCATCCTTCTCAAGGGAGATGTTGGCGTCATGTTGTTGATGAGTTTGGCTGCCTTGGCACCACCGGTGAGTGTGTCTGTATGGGCTCAGGATGTAAGGGGTCGGGGGCTCACCTCCATGTGGGAAGTCCAATGCCTTCAGCATCAGCCCAGAGCTGTGGACTTCAGTAGCAAGGTGCCACGCACACCCTGGCATGGACCAGCATCATGGCTGTCCCAGGGAAGCCAAAGAGCTTGCATTGTGGATGATACTCAGCTACTCAGAGCAAAGGGGTCAAAAGTCTTAGTGTTTCAAGTATTGTGCCTTGTGGCTGTGGGTCAGGGTTTGCAGAGGGGATTTTGGGGCACTCCTTGGGTTATCCATTGCCTTCACATGCAGGACGCTGGATCACCGCTCTAGGAAATCCCTTCCAGTCCCGTAACATCTTGGAGCAACAACTGGGCAGACAGTGCAGGTGAGAAGCACGTGGACTCCCAAACCTGCCCAAGTCAAAGGCCGGAAGGGACCTCTGGAGGTCATCTAGTCCAACCCATCCCTAAGGCAGGATCAGCCCTGTCCAAACCATCTCATCTAAGCTGTTACTAAAACTATCCAGTCAATCCCGACACACAACCACAAGGCATAGCACCTGAACCTACCACAGGTGAAGCAGGGAGAGAGCGGTGGCCAATGTCTGTTTGCAACCAGCAAAGCCTGGGTTGGAGCAATGGCTGTAAAGTATCTAACACAAAAATCTGCATTAAACGAACCTGAAAGGAGCAACACCAAGCACTGCAAACATTTAGGAAACCCCCAGACTTGACGGCTTGTGCAGCCTGAATTTGCCGTTCTCGTGCATATCGCTAGATTCGAACTAGAAAAATAACTAGATACCCAGATTTGGGGAGGAGGGTGAGGGACGAAGGATGTTTTTCTCATCTAAAAGCAATTTTTGAGCTCTCTGAAAAAATTCCCAGACAAAATCTTGACTGTGTTTTATGAACTGGAAAAAAAAAATCTTTAAGTCAATCGAGACATTTTGTTTTGAACATTTCAAAATGGCTCGTTTCGGCGGTGACCGTTTTGGCTCTCATTAGCACGCGTTTCAAAAGGAAAAGTGACTCTGAACCAGAAAAGGCTGAGATTCCTCTTGTTGGGGAACCTGTCACCGGGAAACTTTTCTGATTGCTCTTGCCATGTTTTTTTTTTCCCCGAGTCAGGAAATTTGTCAAAACCAAACATTTCTCCTGGAAAAAAAAGAAGAAATAAATTGGTTTCAACAAATCGGCCTTCTCCCACACAGAAAAGTTTTGCCGAAGACTTCACAACTGGCTGTAATGATTAGGCCACCTTTAATTATGTGACTGCTGACTACTGTTTCCGCAGGGCCCTACCCGAGGAGGATGGATGGGTCTCGGTGAATGACTATAGTCAATACCCCTTGTTTTTCCTGCTCATCATTCACGTGTGGCCTGCAGCCTTGGTCCTGGACGCTCT